>NC_061508.1:18139395-18158005 GCF_022539505.1 Lolium rigidum | reverse complement strand
CCAACAGATTTGTCTGAGAATAGAAACACCCGTAGACATCAAGGAGCGGCGTATCAGGGAGAAAGATCATGGATACCCAGTGTATGTTGCCAAGGTGCCCTCGGCCCATGGCTTTGTCGATAGTGGCTTCGCGGAGAAGATCTTCCTGCGGTATGATGACATCTTCGCCATGCCGAACGCTTATCCGCTGCACTACACCTTCATTCGCCTATACTTGCTCAGCAAGGCGATGCGGATCATTAGACACAACATCCCGGACATCGCGATAGCCGACCCCTTCTACATGCGTGCCGTCCACTTGGCCACTGCCGGAGACCGGGCAGTCGCGAGTGGATACCTCAAAGACTTCTTTCTAGCGAACCAGAAGAAGTGTAATGATAAGGGGTGGCCCGATCTTCTCAGTAAGCAACGGTGGTGATGATGATCACGGGGTGATAGCAGCGGAGAAACACGACGAAGTAATGGATGATAACTTGTATGACGCAACGAGATCTCTCGATTGGTCCCTCGTCGCCGGATGCAACAGCTCTCAACCCCGCAAGATATTCGCAACTCCACACACTTGCGCACGTAGCCGCCGACCACGAAGCGGTAAGTTGCAATCGTCTAATTCCCAATGGAACAACAGATAAGCGATACGTCTCCGAGCGTATCGATAATTTCTTATGTTCTATGCCATATTATTGATGATACCTACATGTTTTATGCACACTTTATGTCATATTCGTGCATTTTCCGGAACTAACCTATTAACAAGATGCCGAAGTGCCGGTTCTGTTTTACTGCTGTTTTTGGTTTCAGAAATCCTAGTAACGAAATATTCTCGGAATTGGACGAAACGAAGACCCAGGGGCCTATTTTTCCACGGAGCTTCCAGAAGACCGAAGAACATACGAAGTGGGGCCACGAGGTGGCGACACCACGTGGCGGCGCGGCCCAGGGGGCCGCGCCGCCCTATGGTGTGGCCCCTCGTCCGGCCCCGACTCGCCCTTCCGCCTACTTAAAGCCTCCGTCGCGAAACCCCCGAGGCGGAAAAACCACGATACGGAAAACCTTCCGGAGATGCCGCCGCGCCGATCCCATCTCGGGGGATTACGGAGATCTCCTCCGGCACCCTCCCGGAGAGGGGATTCATCTCCCGGAGGACTCTACACCGCCATGGTCGCCTCCGGAGTGATGAGTGAGTAGTTCACCCCTCGGACTATGGGTCCATAGCGAGTAGCTAGATGGTTGTCTTCTCCTCATTGTGCTTCATTGTTGGATCTTGTGAGCTGCCTAACATGATCAAGATCATCTATCCGTAATTCTATATGTTGTGTTTGTCGGGATCCGATGGATAGAGAATACCATGTCATGTTAATTATCAAGTTATTACATATGTGTTGTTTATGATCTTGCATGCTCTCCGTTATTAGTAGAGGCTGCGGCCAAGTTGATGCTAGTAACTCCAAGAGGGAGTATTTATGCTCGATAGTGGGTTCATGCCTGCATTGACACCTGGGGAGTGACGAAACCCCTAAGGTTGTGTTGTGCTCGTTGCCACTAGGGATAAAACATTGGCGCTATGTCCGAGGATGTAGTTGTTGATTACATTACGCACCATACTTAATGCAATTGTCTGTTGTTAGCAACTTAATACTTGGAGGGGTTCGGACGATAACCCGAAGGTGGACTTTTTAGGCATAGATGCGGTTGGATGGCGGTCTATGTACTTTGTCGTAATGCCCAATTAAATCTCACTATACTTATCATGTCATGTATGTGCATTGTTATGCCCTCTCTATTTGTCAATTGCCCGACTGTAATTTGTTCACCCAACATGCTTTTATCTTATGGGAGAGACACCTCTAGTGAACCGTGGACCCCGGTCCATTCTTTTAATACTGAAATACAAATCTGCTCGCAATACTTGTTTTTACTATTTTCTCTGCAAACAATCATCTTCCACACAATACGGTTAATCCTTTGTTACGAGCAAGCTGGTGAGATTGACAACCTCACTGTTTCGTTGGGGCAAAGTACTTTGGTTGTGTTGTGCAGGTTCCACGTTGGCGCCGGAATCCCCGGTGTTGCGCCGCACTACATCCCGCCGCCATCAACCTTCAACGTGCTTCTTGGCTCCTCCTCGGTTCGATAAACCTTGGTTTCTTTTCGAGGAAAACTTGCTGCTGTGCGCATCATACCTTCCTCTTGGGGTTGCCCAACGAACGTGTGAAATACACGCCATCAAGCACATTTTCCGGCGCCGTTGTCGGAGATCAAGACACGCTGCAAGGGGAGTCTCCACTTCTCAATCTCTTTACTTTGTTTTTGTCTTGCTTTACTTTATTTACTACTTTGTTTGCTGCATTATATCAAAACACAAAAAAAATTAGTTGCTAGTTTTACTTTATTTGCTGTCTTGCACGCTATATCAAAAACACAAAAAAATTAGTTTACTTGCATTTACTTTATCTAGTTTGCTTTATTTACTACTGCTAAAATGAGTAATCCTGAAGTTGAAGTTCGTTCATTTAAGCAACAAGGAGGAGAATGTTTAAAAGATGCTTGGTATAGAATTAGTGATGCCCATAATAGGTGCACTAAGAAACACTCCACCACTATCCTACTCAGGAATTTTTATGTTGGTATCTCTAGCTGGAATAGATATGTCCTTGATTGTCTTGCGGGGGGTAACTTCTTAGGTGCTCCCGCTTTAGAAGCTAGTTGCATTATTGAAAGTTTATTTGGAACACCACCTGCTAATGAAACTAAAATTGAAACCTCCCTTGAGGATGTTATGAAAAAATTGGAAACCATAGAGAAAATTTTTCCGAGTGTTGAAACTAAGTTGGAGATATTACTTGATAAAACTGATGAACTTGATAAATCCTTAGGAGGAATTGATGAAAGAATTAGTGTCTTAGGAACTTGTGTTGACCATGATAATCAAATTAATAGGATTGGCGAACTTGAAAAAGCTATGGGAACCTTGGGTTCAACCTTTTCATCTTTACAGTTGAGAGAGAAAGCTTATGTGGGAAAGGAGCAAAAGTTTATGTATGTCTCTAAAATGCCTAAACCAAAGAAATATTATTATAGGCCTAAAATTGACAAAGACACTAGTACCACTACAAATGGGGGAGCTTATGATATCAATGATCCATCTCTCGATGTTACTTGAGATACACTTTCTGCGCCTAGCTGAAAGGCGTTAAAGAAAAGCGCTTATGGGAGACAACCCATGTTTTTACTCCAGTATTTTTGTTTTATATTTGTGTCTTGGAAGTTGTTTACTACTGTAGCAACCTCTCCTTATCTTAGTTTTATGTTTTGTTGTGCCAAGTAAAGTCTTTGATAGTAAAGTAAGTACTAGATTTGGATTACTGCGCAGTTCCAGCATTTCTTTGCTTGTCACGAATCTGGATCTATCTCCTCGTAGGTAGCTCAGAAAATTAAGCCAATTTACGAGCATGATCCTCAGATATGTACGCAACTTTCATTCAATTTTAGCATTTTCGTTTGAGCAAGTCTGGTGGCCTAATAAAATCCATCTTTACGGACTCGTTCTGTTTTGACAGATTCTGTCTTTTATTTCGCATTGCCTCTTTTGCTATGTTGGATGAATTTCTTTGATCCATTAATGTCCAGTAGCTTTATGCAATGTCCAGAAGTGTTAAGAATGATTGTGTCACCTCTGAACATGTGAATTTTTATTATGCACTAACCCTCTAATGAGTTGTTTCGAGTTTGGTGTGGAGGAAGTTTTCAAGGATCAAGAGAGGAGTATGATGCAATATGATCAAGGAGAGTGAAAGCTCTAAGCTTGGGGATGCCCCGGTGGTTCACCCCTGCATATTCTAAGAAGACTCAAGCGTCTAAGCTTGGGGATGCCCAAGGCATCCCCTTCTTCATCAACAACATTATCGGGTTCCTCCCCGAAACTATATTTTTATTCCATCACATCTTATGCACTTTGCTTGGAGCGTCGGTTTGTTTTTGTTTTTGTTTTGTTTGAATAAAATGGATCCTAGCATTCACTTTATGGGAGAGAGACACGCTCGTCTGTAGCATATGGACAAATATGTCCTTAGGCTCTACTCATAGTATTCATGGCGAAGTTTCTTCTTCGTTAAATTGTTATATGGTTGGAATTGGAAAATGATACATGTAGTAAAATGCTATAATGTCTTGGATAATGTGATACTTGGCAATTGTTCTGCTCATGTTTAAGCTCTTGCATCATATACTTTGCACCCATTAATGAAGAAACACTTAGAGCTTGCTAATTTGGTTTGCATATTTGGTTTCTCTAGAGTCTAGATAACATCTAGTATTGAGTTTTGAACAACAAGGAAGACGATATGGAGTCTTATAATGTTTATCATATGTCTTTTATGTGAGTTTTGTCTGTACTGTTCATCCTTGTGTTTGTTTCAAATAACCTTGCTAGCCTAAACCTTGTATCGAGAGGGAATACTTCTCATGCATCCCAAATACTTGAGCCAACCACTATGCCATTTGTGTCCACCATACCTACCTACTACATGGTATTTATCCGCCATTCCAAAGTAAATTGCTTGAGTGCTACCTTTAAAATTCCATCATTCACCTTTGCAATATATAGCTCATGGGACAAATAGCTTAAAAAACTATTGTGGTATTGAATATGTACTTATGCACTTTATCTCTTATTAAGTTGCTTGTTGTGCGATAACCATGTTTCAGGGGACGCCATCAACTATTCTTTGTTGGATATCATGTGAGTTGCTATGCATGTCCGTCTTGTCTGAAGTAAGAGAGACCTACCACCTTTATGGTTGGAGCATGCATATTGTTAGAGAAGAACTTTGGGCCGCTAACTAAAGCCATGAATCATGGTGGAAGTTTCAGTTTTGGACATATATCCTCAATCTCATATGAGAATAATAATTGTTGCCACATGCTTATGCATTAAAGAGGAGTCCATTATCTCGTTGTCCATGTTGTCCCGGTATGGATGTCTAAGTTGAGAATAATCAAAAGCGAGAAATCCAAAATGCGAGCTTTCTCCTTAGACCTTTGTACAGGCGGCATGGAGGTACCCCGTTGTGACACTTGGTTAAAACATGTGCATTGCAAAGATCCGGTAGTCCAAGCTAATTAGGACAAGGTGCGGGCACTATTAGTATACTATGCATGAGACTTGCTACTTGTAAGATATAATGTACATAACTCATATGCTTTATTACTACCGTTGACAAAATTGTTTCATGTTTTCAAAATAAAAGCTCTAGCACAAATATAGCAATCGATGCTTTCCTCTTTGAAGGACCATTCTCTTTACTTTTATGTTGAGTCGAGTTCACCTATCTCTCTCCGCCTCAAGAAGCAAACACTTGTGTGAACGTGCATTGATTCTTACATACTTGCATATTGTACTTGTTATATTACTCTATGTTGACTATTATCCATGAGATATACATGTTACAAGTTGAAAGCAACCGCTGAAACTTAATCTTCCTTTGTGTTGCTTCAATACCTTTACTTTGATTTATTGCTTTATGAGTTAACTCTTATGCAAGACTTATTAATACTTGTCTTGAAGTACTATTCATGAAAAGTCTTTGTTATATGATTCACTTGTTTACTCATGTCATTACCATTGTTTTGATCGCTGCATCCACTACATATGTTTACAAATAGTATGATCAAGGTTATGATGGCATATCACTTCGAAATTATCTTTGTTATCGTTTTACCTGCTCGGGACGAGCGTAACTAAGCTTGGGGATGCTGATACGTCTCCGACGTATCGATAATTTCTTATGTTCTATGCCATATTATTGATGATACCTACATGTTTTATGCACACTTTATGTCATATTCGTGCATTTTCCGGAACTAACCTATTAACAAGATGCCGAAGTGCCGGTTCGCATTTTCTGCTCGTTTTTGGTTTCAGAAATCCTAGTAACGAAATATTCTCGGAATTGGACGAAACGAAGACCCGGGGGCCTATTTTTCCACGGAGCTTCCGAAGACCGAAGAACATACGAAGTGGGGCCACGAGGTGGCGACACCACGTGGCGGCGCGGCCTAGGGGGCCCGCGCCGCCTATGGTGTGGCCCCCTCGTCCGGCCCCCGACTCGCCCTTCCGCCTACTTAAAGCCTCCGTCGCGAAACCCCGAGGCGGAAAAACCACGATACGGAAAACCTTCCAGAGAGCCGCCGCCGCCGATCCCATCTCGGGGGATTCTCGGAGATCTCCTCCGGCACCTCGCCGGAGAGGGATTCATCTCCCGGAGGACTCTACACCGCCATGGTCGCCTCCGGAGTGATGAGTGAGTAGTTCACCCCTGGACTATGGGTCCATAGCGGTAGCTAGATGGTTGTCTTCTCCTCATTGTGCTTCATTGTTGGATCTTGTGAGCTGCCTAACATGATCAAGATCATCTATCCGTAATTCTATATGTTGTGTTTGTCGGGATCCGATGGATAGAGAATACCATGTCATGTTAATTATCAAGTTATTACATATGTGTTGTTTATGATCTTGCATGCTCTCCGTTATTAGTAGAGGCTCGGCCAAGTTGATGCTAGTAACTCCAAGAGGGAGTATTTATGCTCGATAGTGGGTTCATGCCTCGCATTGACACTCGGGGAGTGACGAAACCCCTAAGGTTGTGTTGTGTCGTTGCCACTAGGGATAAAACATTGGCGCTATGTCCGAGGATGTAGTTGTTGATTACATTACGCACCATACTTAATGCAATTGTCTCGTTGTTAGCAACTTAATACTCGGAGGGGGTTCGGACGATAACTCCGAAGGTGGACTTTTTAGGCATAGATGCAGCTTGGATGGCGGTCTATGTACTTTGTCGTAATGCCCAATTAAATCTCACTATACTTATCATGTCATGTATGTGCATTGTTATGCCCTCTCTATTTGTCAATTGCCCGACTCGTAATTTGTTCACCCAACATGCTTTTATCTTATGGGAGAGACACCTCTAGTGAACTCGTGGACCCCGGTCCATTCTTTTAATACTCGAAATACAAATCTGCTGCAATACTTGTTTTTACTATTTTCTCTCGCAAACAATCATCTTCCACACAATACGGTTAATCCTTTGTTACAGCAAGCCGGTGAGATTGACAACCTCACATGTTTCGTTGGGGCAAAGTACTTTGGTTGTGTTGTGCAGGTTCCACGTTGGCGCCGGAATCCCCGGTGTTGCGCCGCACTACATCCCGCCGCCATCAACCTTCAACGTGCTTCTTGGCTCCTCCTGGTTCGATAAACCTTGGTTTCTTTCTGAGGGAAAACTTGCTGCTGTGCGCATCATACCTTCCTCTTGGGGTTGCCCAACGAACGTGTGAAATACACGCCATCAATAACACAAGACTTAAACAAGATCTACACAATATCCAAGCAATATGGTGTAGGGAATTCAATAGTTTTGCAGAGCAAACAACTAAGAACTAGGGTTTATCTTAAACGTGGTCTAAAGCAACTACGGGGTCATCCAAGGCACTTATATAGGCATCCGGGACGAGTTCTGGTCGAAAGATACAAGTAAAACCGACCCAGAATAGATCGCGGTCGAGACAGTACTCGGACCGGTCCGGTCCGGGATCCGGTCGACCGGGCCGTGGACCGGCCGGTCCGGTCGGTGGTCCGGTCAACCGGCGGCAACCGGGAAACCGCGAAGTTTCCGGTTTCTGCCCGGTACGATGCGCTCCCTCCGGTTGGCGGCCGGTTGGCGGCCGGTTGACCGGGCCAGGGACCGGGCGGCCCGGCGTGGGGGCCGGTCTGACCGGGCGCTGGACCGGCCTGGACTTTTCCTTCTCCTCTCGCGCATTCCTCCCGCTCCTCCCTCGCGTGTCCATGAGATATCTTCATGTCCAGCTCCATGTCCATCTTCACGTCCATCTTTACGTCCAGCTGCTCCTCTCCTCCTCGTGCGATGCTTGTCTCCTCTTCATACCTGATGATACATAAGTAATAGGACTTAGGTAGTATAAAGTTCTCATCAATCAAGGTATCGTTTAGGAACAAGTTCACCTGTTATTTTAGTAGCTTCGCACGAGCGCGTGTCATTGGTCCAATCCTGACTTCATTGGACTTGAGCTTCACAACGAGTTCATCTTCAGTTGGTAATGACGGAGGTAGTAGTGAGATAGGGATGTCCTCATCATCTCCCCCTTCAAAAGGCGTCGACCCCGACGCTCCAAGGTCTTCTCCGTCATATGGTGTCAAATCAGCAACATTGAAAGAATTATCGACACCAAACTCATCCTCTGGAAGATCTATCGAGTATGCATTATCATTGATCTTGGCAATCACTTTGTAAGGACCAGCACCACGAGGCTTCAACTTAGACTTCCTCAGCTTCGGGAACCTATCCTTGCGAAAATGTACCCAGACCAAATCACCAGGCTTGAACAACATCTCCTTGCGCTTCTTATTCATCCTTGTAGCATTGCTCTTGCCTTTCTTCTCAATCAACTCTTTAGTCTTCACATGAATCTTCTTCACAAAATCTGCCCTCTTTGATGCCTCCATATTAACTCTCTCATGTATGGGCAAAGGCAACAAGTCAAGTGGCGTAATGGGTTTGAAACCATACACCACCTCAAAAGGACATAGCTCCGTGGTAGAATGCACCGCCCTGTTGTAAGCAAACTCCACATGCGGCAAACACTCTTCCCACTCCTTCGGTGTTCTTCTTGATCATGGATCTCAACGAGTTGTGACAATGTTCTATTCACCACTTCAGTTTGACCATCAGTTTGGGGATGACAAGTAGTGCTGAAAAGCAGCTTTGTCCCCAGCTTTCTCCAAAGCGTCTTCCAGAAGTAGCTCATAAACTTCACGTCACGATCAGAAACAATAGTCTTCGGGACTCCATGTAGACGTACAATCTCCCTGAAAAACAGGTTAGCAATATGCGACGCATCATCGCTCTTGTGGCAGGCAATAAAGTGGGACATCTTAGAAAATCTATCCACTACCACAAATATAGAATCATGGCCTCTCTTAGTACGCGGCAAACCCAACACAAAATCCATACTAATATCCTCCCATGGTGTAGTAGGTGTCGGTAAAGGAGTATACAAACCGTGAGGCTTTAGCTTGGACTTGGACTTGTTGCAAGTAATGCATCTCCTCACATATCTATCCACGTCCCGCCTCATCTTTGGCCAATAAAAGTGGTCAGCTAGCATGAGTAGCGTCTTCTCACGCCCAAAGTGACCCATCAAACCTCCAGCATGTGATTCCTGCAATAAGAGCAAACGCACAGACGATTCTGGAACACATAGTTTGTTAGCCCTAAACAAGAAACCATCATGTATGTGATATTTTTCCCATGCTTTACCAAGAGCACATAAGCGATATGGTTCAGCAAAATCATGATCAGTAGCATACAAATCACATAGTATCTCTAAACCAGGAATTTTAACATCAAGTTGAGTTAATAGCATGTTCTTCCTAGATAGAGCATCAAGCAACAATATTATCTTTTCCCTTCTTATGCTTAATAATATATGGAAAAGACTCAATGAATTCAACCCACTTAGCTAGACGCTTATGCAAAGTAGATTGGGCTTTCAGGTATTTTAAAGCTTCATGATCGAATGTATGATAAATTCTTTTGGCCACAAATAATGTTGCCAAACCTCAAGAACTCTAATTAAAGCATACAATTCTTTATCATATATAGGATAGTTCAACTTAGCACCAGAAAGTTTCTCAGAAAAATATGCAATCGGACGACCCTCTTGCATCAACACACCACCAATTCCAATACCACTAGCATCACATTCAATCTCAAATTGCTTATTGAAATCAGGAAGTGCAAGCAACGGTGCAGAAGTTAACAATCTCTTAAGTTCATCAAAAGCATGATCTTGGGCTGCGCCCCACTCAAAAACAACACCCTTTTTAGTCAAATCATTCAAAGGTGCAGCAATAGTACTAAAGTTGGGCACAAATCTCCGATAAAACCCGACTAGACCATGGAAACTTCTTACTTGACTCACATTCATGGGAGTAGGCCAATTTTGAATAGCTTCAATTTTAGACACATCTACTTTTACTCCATGCTTAGAGACAACATAACCCAGAAATATGACCTTATCTTTGCAAAATGTGCACTTCTCAAGATTACCATTGTTATCACCAGATTTTGGCTAAATCAGGAGGTGGGCCGCGATCAGGATGGGCTTGGAAGATTACACATGGGAGATCTATGAAGCGGCCTTGCACGGAGAATTTGGGCTAGGTTGCCCGTGTATCTTTAATTACAGTAGATTGTATCTAGATTAAAAGTTAGAGTTTTACCCGTGCACGGTTGGTGCACGCCCACATTAGAAAGTCCATCTGGACTATAAATATGTATCTAGGGTTTATGGAATAACAACAACCAACGTTCAACCACAAACAAATCTCGGCGCATCGCCAACCCCTTCGTCTCGAGGGTTTCTACCGGTAAGCATCATGCTGCCTAGATCGCATCTTGCGATCTAGGCAGCACAAGCCTGCCCACGTTGTTCACGCGTTGCTCGTATCGAAGCCCTTTTGATGGCGAGCAACGTAGTTATCTTAGACATGTTAGGGTTAGCATTGTTCTTCATATTACATGCTTTCGTAGTGCAACCCTTGCATGTCTAGCCGCCCTACACCTATCTTAGGTGTAGGGGCGGCACCCCGCTTGATCATAGTTTAGTAGATCCGATCCGTTACGATTGCTCCTTGTTCTACAAGGATTAGTTTAATATCCGCAATAGTTAGGCCTTACAAAGGGGGAGGATCCGGCGGCACGTAGGGTGTCGTTCGTTGGCCCTAAGCGAGGATGTTTCGAGGATCAACCTCGTGTTGGTTTTTAGGCCTTGTTTAGGATCGGCTTACGATCACCGTGCGTGGCCGCGAGGCCCAACTCTGGAGTAGGACGATCCGATTATGCGGTGAAAACCCTAGATCGTCGTAGATTTCATTAGCTTTACCTTGATCAAGCAGGACCACCATATATTCGGACACCTCGTCCGAATCATGGGTGGATCGGCTCTTTGAGCCGATTCACGGGATAACCCGAGAGCCGATCGAGGCTCGTATTTAACGTTTACGTGTGTGCCCCTGCAGGAAACTAAGCGAGGCATCATCCACACCTTCCACGACCGGGTATAGGTCAGGTGGCACGCCCTTGTGATAAACATCGGCGCGTGCGACCAGGAGGCTTTGCGGGCCGTCGCTCTGAGGGACTGGGGCAAGCCGCAGCCCTAGTTGTTCCCGGCTCTACCGTGTTGACCGTCTCCGCCCGCCGGGGGGTTTCTGACGTCAACACATTCTGGCACGCCCGGTGGGACAGTCGACGACATCCACGACATCGCCATCTACATCCGAGATGGCGGAAGACACTCCGGTCACGTACGAGGATCTGCCTGATGAGCTCAAGAAGAAGCATGACGAAATCAAGGCGGTCCTCGAAGCCGAACTCATCGGCTCTTTCCACCGAACCCGCGCCCATGGCGTCAGGTGGAAGGGTTTCACACCTGAAGGCGCACTCGATGGAGTGGACCTGTCCACCCCGTCAGAAGAACGCACCAGGTCGCTGAAGTACGAGGATCTGCCCGAGGAGCTCAAAAGGAAACATGACGAGATCAAGGCAACTCTCGAAGCCGAACTCATCGGCTCCTCTGAGAAGACCCGGCCGCACGATATCAAGCTCGATAGTGACTCAAGTCCGTCGCCTGGCGTCAACATGGTGGATCTCAGCCACCCCATAGGCCAGCCAAAGTTCTCCTTTGGTGTCAACATGGCAGGGCTTGCAAGCCGCCATGGCAAAGACGAAGCAGAAAGCAGCCACTCCCGTGGCAACGATGAAGGGGGGGGACGATCCACGCGACCGGCCCCGAGATGATGACAGGCGGTACCTGACAGGGGAGGGAATAAGACGCGTGCGTTATCAGCGTCCACTCTCCGAGCACCTCCTCCACAAATATGAGCAGCAGCACGACCGACGTCGGCACTACGGTGTAGATGATGAAAGGAATTGTCGGTCTGATGCAGAGGTCAGGAGGTACCGTCAGCATGATAGAAGCGACGACGGGTACAATCGTCGCGCTGAAGGAAGGTCAAGGGGGCAGGATAACATGGATAGGCACTGGGACTGTCCGTTCTTCAAACATTGTTGGGACTCAGGAATGAGCCGATTGCCAACAATCGAGAACTGCCCAGAATGCAAACAAAGGAAGAAGGATGCCGCTATCGTGTCCGTGTTCGAGCGTCTAGGGCCTCTCCCACCTCGGAACAAGCACGCTGAGCCCGCTCGGGTGGAAGATCTCGAGGAACTAGAGGACGATGATGAAGAAGATAAATATCATCGGCCCAGGTGGTGCCCTGATGGGCTCAGCCGTTCCCAAAAGCGAAGGGTTCAGCGTCTGCGCGGGTTGGAAGAAGCTGAAAGATTGTACCTGCACACGCTAAGGAAGGCACGGCCTGATCTGGCCGCCAAAATCCGGCGAACCCTGGATGAAGAGGGTCGGCCACAAAGAATGGAGTGGCGCCCCAAGCAGAGGAAAGCCGATGATGATACATCGGCTGGCACAAACATGGTCTTCATTCTTCCAACGGAGTTTAGCGCTCCAAGATTGTATGAAGCACCTGTGGCGCAATTAGACTGCGGCCCACGGTCGGTCATCTTTGAGAAGCCGAAAGAGAGAAGTTACAGGCATCTGAAGGCCCTGTACTTGCGAGGCTACATCAATGGGCAGCCTGTCAACAAGATGTTGGTAGACACCGGAGCGGCAGTCAACATTATGCCATACTCCATGCTACGTCGGTTGGGACGCTCCAGCTCGGATCCGATCAAGACCAACGTAACACTGAGCGATTTCAACGGCCAAGCATCTGACGCGCAAGGTGTTCTGAATGTGGATCTGACCGTAGGAAGAAAAACTGTCCCTACGACGTTCTTTATCGTCGACAGCAAGAGTACCTACGCTGTCCTACTAGGGAGGGATTGGATCCACGCCAATTGTTGCATTCCATCCACGATGCACCAATGCCTGATACAGTGGGATGGAGATGAAGTGGAAGTCGTCCGTGCAGATGATTCAGTCGAGATTTCAACGGCCGGCATGGACATTTGGGAGACATCAGGCCAAGAGCCGCTCTCAGGTATCAATTTGGACGGCCGTGAGCGCATCGACGTGACAAAGAACGGGGTTAGGCTGGTTTTATCCACCGGCCTGACCGTGTAACAAAAGCAAATGTCGATGGATAAACGTGGCGAGACCGATCCTTGTGATCGGCCCCAAAAGATTTGTGAAGGGACATCACAAAACCTCCACCGAGAAAGCAAGGGGAGGCCGATTCTAGCGATCGGCCAAAATTATCCTCAGCATCCATTCTGCCTGGGTTCAACATGTTATCCAACAGAGCCGACACCATCAATTCTCTTGACAGAATCGGCTCCGGGGGGCACCCAGGTGGATAAAACACGAGGATATGCAGTAGAAGCGTCTCATCCGTTGATGATGGGTATTGGAGTGTGGGGGCCGATACACAAGTCGGCCGAAAATTCAAAAAAAATTCGAGCATAGCCGATGTGCAGACATCGACTTAAAAATCAATGTAGCAGGGGGTGGATCTAAGACCCTGACTAAACGGCAAGGGCAGCATAAACGTACAAGTCAGGGTAGGGGTGAGCCTAACGAAGGGAGCATATCTCTTCCAAGACCAGGAGAACCGCCGATGACGAAGCCATCGGCTGTCACGTGTTGACTCGATAGCTCGTCACTTCCGGGGGATGTTGCGCCCGGGGTTGGAGGGCGTCGGAAATGCGGGGACATCTTCACCGGAAGATTGCTGCAGCCTGCCGAAGAAAATGAGCCGATCCGATCAGCAAGGCGCAAGGGTTGAGCCGAAGAAGCTCGGGGGAGGGCGATTCACCACGAAATTGCATTACGAGTTGGAAACCGAGGATGATCGACGTGGTCGGCTCACTGCTATTCTCGCCCCGATTGAGGCTCGGGGGGCAGCTCACCTTGAAGGTTCTCTGTTCTGGGGAGCCGATTTCGTTGGAATCGGCTAACTCTGCATCACAACTTGCCTGAAGAAGGGTGCTGATGTTGCAAAATTATCAGTTTCAGTATGCAAGACGATCCAGCGACAAGTCCAGAACTATGTTGAGGGCACCTGCTCAGCGCCAGATTACTAGCCCGCTGGATCGGCTGTATAAACTGTCAACGGATGAAAGGTGATCAATTGATTGGCCACGCACGATAGCACTCTTGGATATGGTCGAGCCCAGGCCTGTTTGCCTGAATTACGGGTCCTAATCATTATTTCCACCCCGGCTGAGGCTCGGGGGGCAACTTGCTACGAGAGATCCTTTGCTATAAGAAAGCCGATTTTGCTAAAATCGGTTGGCTTTGCATCTCAGTTTGATTTTGAGCAATGGTTGCTGAAAGAGAACGAGAACGGGGTTATAAAACGTCAACTGCGAAGTGATGCACGTCTGCCGAAGTGGCGGCTTCGGCGTTTAAATTGATCCGAGCAACGGTCCTAGGGCTCTTCGAAAGCAAAGAGGATCCGGAAGGAAAGGATACGGCAGAAGAATGTCTGAAAGGCCTAGGGTTTACACGATTATGGCTTGGCCTTGTTTGACCAGGAGTTTGGGTCTGGATGGATCTATCTCGAAATTTATCATGAGAGACCGATGCGATGCTATCGGCTTATTGGGCATTGACCAGTTTGGCAATCGGCAGAACTAGTACGAAAGACAATCGGCTAAATTATCATAAAGGGAATCGGCAAAATCAAATTGGGGAATTTCTTCATTGATAAACCAGATTTCTTACATAGAAGAGCTGATTGCTCTCAAAAGAAAATGCTAGGGGATACATTGCCCCGTCTGCTACTGCTGGCCCTATGCTAAGATCCTATCTAGGGGCCGCTGCTGCCCTCGTCGTCGTCGTCGCCGTCATCGCCACTGTCGGCGCTGCTCCCTACCGGCTCGTCATCGCTGCTCCAGCGGCCGCCGACAGGATCCTCGTTGTCTTCGTCCACTTCGTCAGCGTCGTCGTTGCTGTCAACGTCGCTGAGGTTCCCGGGCCAGAGGTGGCGGCGTTTGGCCGGCGGCTCGTCGGAGGAGCTGTCTTCGTCCTCCTCCTCCTCCTCCTCCTTCGCCTCCTCGGAGGAGGTGAAGTCGTCCCAGGAAAAGCGATCGTCATCGCTCTCCTCCTCCGATTCCCCGACGGCGAGGAAGCGGAGGTCGCTCTCCCCACTTGTCAAGGATTTATCGTCCTCGGACCAGATGGAGGAGGCGTGGTCTTCCAGGTCCCATTCTTCTGGTGCGCGAATGTCCGGCGGCGTCTCACGGGAGGAGGAGGATCCGAGGGAGAGTTCCGAGGAGGTGGAGGAAGAGGAAGACATGGTGCGCAGAAGGGTTTTTGGGAGTACTAATGTGGGGAGGACGAAGCGGAGAACTGTTCGATGCAGTTAAATAAAGGGGATGGAGATTTAATTTTCGAACAGTTTTCGAGGGCGTGGTGCCGAAACTGTCAAATCGTGCAGAGAAGTTGGGAAGGCGAGTCGTCATGATGAAACATACTGCGACGGTTCTGCTCTGCCACGACATGACCCTTCGAAGGAAAAACAGAGTGGTTTTGAAATTATCATTACCAAAACCAGGGGGCATGTGTTATCACCAGATTTTGGCTAAATCGGGAGGTGGGCCGCGATCAGGATGGGCTTGGAAGATTACACATGGAAGATCTATGAAGCGGCCTTGCACGGAGAATTTGGGCTAGGTTGCCCGTGTATCTTTAATTACAGTAGATTGTATCTAGATTAAAAGTTAGAGTTTTACCCGTGCACGGTTGGTGCACGCCCACATTAGAAAGTCCGCTGGACTATAAATATGTATCTAGGGTTTATGGAATAAACAACAACCAACGTTCAACCACAAACAAATCTCGGCGCATCGCCAACCCCTTCGTCTCGAGGGTTTCTACCGGTAAGCATCATGCTGCCTAGATCGCATCTTGC
Organism: Lolium rigidum; assembly: GCF_022539505.1. NCBI lineage: Eukaryota > Viridiplantae > Streptophyta > Magnoliopsida > Poales > Poaceae > Lolium > Lolium rigidum. The sequence goes on along the minus strand of NC_061508.1, from coordinate 18,141,990 downwards.
GATCTAGGCGGCACTAAGCCTGCCCACGTTGTTCACGCGTTGCTCGTACTGAAACCCTTTTGATGGCGAGCAACGTAGTTATCTTAGACATGTTAGGGTTAGCATTGTTCTTCATATTACATGCTTTCGTAGTGCAACCCTTGCATGTCTAGCCGCCCTTACACCTATCTTAGGTGTAGGGGCGGCACCCCGCTTGATCATAGTTTAGTAGATCTGATCCGTTACGATTGCTCCTTGTTCTACAAGGATTAGTTTAATATCCGCAATAGTTAGGCCTTACAAAGGGGGAGGATCCGGCGGCACGTAGGGTGTCGTTCGTTGGCCCTAAGCAGGATGTTTCGAGGATCAACCTCGTGTTGGTTTTTAGGCCTTGTTTAGGATCGGCTTACGATCACCGTGCGTGGCCGCGAGGCCCAACCTGGAGTAGGACGATCCGATTATGCGGTGAAAACCCTAGATCGTCGTAGATTTCATTAGCTTTACCTTGATCAAGCAGGACCACCATATATTCGGACACCTCGTCTGAATCATGGGTGGATCGGCTCTTTGAGCCGATTCACAGGATAACTCGAGAGCCGATCGAGGCTCGTATTTAACGTTTACGTGTGTGCCCCGCGAGGAAACTAAGTGAGGCATCATCCACACCTTCCTGACCAGGTATAGGTCAGGTGGCATGCCCTTGTGATAAACATCGGCGCGTGCGACCAGGAGGCTTTGCGGGCCGTCGCTCTGAGGGACTGGGGCCAGCCGCAGCCCTAGTTGTTCCCGGCTCTACCGTGTTGACCGTCTCTGCCCGCCAGGGGGTTTCTGACGTCAACAACCATAGAGTTGATTATCACGCAACACTTGCAAAACATGTCGAATATGTATAGTATGTTCAGATTCATTGCGGCTGTAGATTAATATGTCATCAAAGTAGACAACCACAAATTTGCCAATAAATTCACGCAAAACATGGTTCATCGAGTCTCATGAAAGTGCTAGGTGCATTAGTTAACCCAAAAGGCATTACTAACCACTCATATAAACCAAATTTTGTTTTAAAGGCTGTTTTCCACTCATCCCCTTCTTTCATCCTAATTTTATGATAACCACTACGCAAATCAATTTTAGAGAACACAACAGCACCACTCAATTCATCTAGCATATCCTCTAAACGGGGAATAGGGTGACGATATCGAATAGTAATGTTGTTTATAGCTCTACAATCTACGCACATACGCCAAGTACCATCTTTCTTAGGAACTAGAATAACAGGAACAACACAAGGACTAAGGCTTATGCGGATATAACCTTTGTCGAGTAGCGCTTGTACTTGCTTCGTATCTCCTTCATCTCTTCGGGATTAGTGCGATATGGCGCCCTATTGGGCAGCGAAGCTCCGGGAATCAAGTCAATTTGATGCTCAATACCTCGCAATGGTGGTAGTCCTGCGGGTACCTCCTCCGGAAACACGTCGCCAAATACCTGCAAAACATTAGAAACACCAAGAGGAAGAGGGGTCATGTCGTTAGTAACCAAGACCGTACCCCTGTACAAAAGCACAAGAGGCATGGCCGTAGGATCCTCACTAAATTCTCTCATGTCTTCTTTGGTGGCTAATGAAACTAAGGAATTCACTCTCTCACTTTTCGTTATATCACTCACGACATTACAATTCTCTCGCCTATCTAGAGGTGCATCCTCCAAATTCACTTCAATCTTCTGACGAGACTCATTGACAATTTGTTGTGGTGACATAGGCTGTAAGTTAATTTTCTTGCCCTTGTACTCCAAGTGATATGTATTGGCTCGGCCATTGTGTTGCACCGAACGGTCATAGAGCCAAGGCCGACCCAATAAGAGGTGACAAACCGTCATAGGAACCACATCAAAATCAATGCAATCCTTATACGGTCCAATTTCAAACTCAACACGCACCATGTGGTTTACCTTCATCTCACCATTGTCGCTCAACCACTGAATATAATATGGATGCGGGTGCGGTAGGTACTTCAACTTCAGCTTGGTACATAACTCCTTGCTTGCTAAATTGCGGCAACTCCCGCCATCAATAATGACCTTGCAAGCCTTGTCAGGACCAACTAAAGCTTTGGTTTGGAACAAATTGCAGCGCTGAGTAGACGCACTAGGCAACACATTAAGAGCACGCTGCGACACAAAAATGGTACGAGCATCAGAAGGATAGGCATCTTCACCATCAGTGTCATAGTCATCATCGTCTGGAGCATTTGGATCAACATCATCTCCAGTCTCATACTCATTGTACTCATTGATAATCATGACTTTGCGGTTAGGACAATCTCTCTTGAAGTGGCCCTTGCCACCACATGTATGGCAAAGCATATCGCGGTTGCGCGCTGTAGACATGCTAGAACCACTCGTACTTGCAGCAGATTCGGACTTCTTTGCATTAGATACATTGGAGACCGGTTTGCTAGGCGGAGTAGAGTAAGGAGCGGAAGCGCGTTGAAGGCGCCGGCGTCGTAGAAGGCGCACGGGGTGTAAAACGCCCACCTCCCGTAGCACGTCCCTTAACCTTTGCTTCTTCAGCCAACTTGTGATTCAGCTTCTCTTGCATGATGTAACAATTGA
>NC_061508.1:18097656-18139295 GCF_022539505.1 Lolium rigidum | reverse complement strand
CAAGGGTCAAGAGAGGAGGATGATATACTATGATCAAGGAGAGTGAAAGCTCTAAGCTTGGGGATGCACCCGGTGGTTCACCCCTGCATATATCAAGAAGACTCAAGCGTCTAAGCTTGGGGATGCCCAAGGCATCCCCTTCTTCATCAACAACATTATCAGGTTCCTCCCCTGAAACTATATTTTTATTCGGCCACATCTTATGTGCTTTTTCTTGGAGCGTCTGTTTGTTTGTTTTTGTTTTTGTTTGTGTTTGAATAAATTGGATTACATCATGCTTGTGTGGGAGAGAGACACGCTCCGCTGGTTCGTATGAACACATGTGTTCTTAGCTCATAATATTCATGGCGAAGTTTCCTCTTCGTTAAATTGTTATATGGTTGGAATTGGAAAATGATACATGTAGTAATTGCTATAATGTCTTGGGTAATGTGATACTTGGCAATTGTTGTGCTCATGTTTAAGCTCTTGCATCATATACTTTGCACCTATTAGTGAAGAATACATAGAGCATGCTAAAATTTGGTTTGCATAATTGGTCTCTCTAAAGTCTAGATAATTTCTAGTATTGAGTTTTGAACAACAAGGAAGACGGTGTAGAGTCTTATAATGTTTTCAATATGTCTTTTATGTGAGTTTTGCTGCACCAGTTCATCCTTGTGTTTGTTTCAAATAAGCCTTGCTAGCCTAAACCTTGTATCGAGAGGGAATACTTCTCATGCATCCAAAATACTTGAGCCAACCACTATGCCATTTGTGTCCACCATATCTACCTATACTACATGGTATTTTCCCGCCATTCCAAAGTAAATTGCTTGAGTGCTACCTTTAAACAATTCAAAATTTATCACCTCTGATTTGTGTCAATGTTTTATAGCTCATGAGGAAGTATGTGGTGTTTATCTTTCAATCTTGTTGGGCAACTTTCACCAATGGACTAGTGGCTTCATCCGCTTATCCAATAATTTTGCAAAAAGAGTCGGCAATGGGATTCCCGAGTCCCAAATTAACAAACTAAAAATAGACACTCCTCCATGGTATGTGATTGTTGGACGGCACCCGAAGGATTCGGTTAGCCATGGCTTGTGTAAGCAAAGGTTGGGAGGAGTGTCATCATAATAAAACTAAAATAAAAAGGCACTCCTTCATGGTATGAGATTGTTGGCGAGGCACCCGAGGATTCGGTTAGCCATGGTTTGTGAAAGAAAGGTTGGAAGGAGTGCCACCCAAAAATAAAATAAAATGGGAGCCGCTCTTTGAAGGTTTGTCCGGCAAGGGGGTTAGAGTACCCGCTACCATTCGTTGACAACAACAAACACCTCTCAAAACTTTACTTTTATGCTCTCTTTATGTTTTCAAAATCAAAGCTCTAGCACAAATATAGCAATCGATGCTTTTCCTCTATGAGGACCATTCTTTTACTTTTATTGTTGAGTCAGTTCACCTATTTCTCTCCACCTCAAGAAGCAAACACTTGTGTGAACTGTGCATTGATTCTTACATATTTGCATATTGCACTTGTTATATTGCTTTGCATTGACAATTATCCATGAGATATACATGTTATAAGTTGAAAGCAACCGCTGAAACTTCATCTTCCTTTGTGTTGCTTCAATGCCTTTACTTTGAATTATTGCTTTATGAGTTAACTCTTATGCAAGACTTATTGATGCTTGTCTTGAAGTGCTATTCATGAAAAGTCTTTGCTTTATGATTCACTTGTTTACTCATGTCATACACATTGTTTTGATCGCTGCATTCACTACATATGCTGTACAAATAGTATGATCAAGGTTATGATGGCATGTCACTCCAGAAATTATCTTTGTTATCGTTTTACCTGCTCGGGACGAGCAGAACTAAGCTTGGGGATGCTGATACGTCTCCAACGTATCGATAATTTCTTGTGTTCCATGCCACATTATTGATGTTATCTACATGTTATATGCACACTTTATGTCATATTCGTGCATTTTCCGGAACTAACCTACTAACAAGATGCCGAAGTGCCGGTTCTCGTTTTCTCGCTGTTTTTGGTTTCAGAAATCCTAGTAACGAAATATTCTCGGAATCGGACGAAATCAACGCCAAAGTTCCTATTTTCATCGGAAGCATCCGGAACACACGAGAAGGACCGGAGGGGGGCCCGGGGCCACCAAACCCTACCCCGGCGCGGCCAAGGGGGGCGCGCCCCCTAGGGTGTGGACCCCCCTTCGACCTTCCTGCGCCGCCTCTCCGCCTATAAAAAGCCCCTGGATCAGAAAACCCGATACGAATTGACGAAACCCACCGAAACCTTCCAGAGCCGCCGCCATCGCGAAGCCAAGATCTGGGGGACAGGATCTCTGTTCCGGCACCCTGCCGGAGCGGGGAAGTGCCCCCGGAAGGCTTCTCCATCGACACCGCTGCCATCTCCACCGCCATCTTCATCACCGCTGCTGCTCCCATGAGGAGGGAGTAGTTCTCCATCGAGGCTCGGGGCTGTACCGGTAGCTATGTGGTTCATCTCTCTCCTATGTAGTTCAATACAATAATCTCATGAGCTGCCTTACATGATTGAGATTCATATGATGATGCTTGTAATCTAGATGTCATTATGCTAGTCAAGTGAGTTTTACTTATGTGATCTCCGGAGACTCCTCGTCCCACGTGTGTAAAGGTGACAGTGTGTGCACCGTGTGGGTCTCTTAGGCTAGATTTCACAGAATACTTATTCATTGAATGGCATAGTGAGGTGCTTATTTATATCTCTTTAAGATTGCAGCATGTTGTATCACAATTTATCCATGTGCTACTCTAGTGATTTGTTATTAAAGTAGTTTATTCCTCCCTGCATGTGTGCAAAGGTGACAGTGCGTGCACCGTGTTAGTACTTGGTTTATGCTATGATTATGATCTCTTGTAGATTATGGAGTTAACTATTGCTATGATAATATTGATGTGATCTATTCCTCCTACATATGCATGAAGGTGACGAGTGTGCATGCTATGCTAGTACTTGGTTTAGTAGCGTTGATCTATCTTACACTAAAGGTTACTTAAACATGAGCATTATTGTGGAGCTTGTTAACTCCGGCATTGAGGGTTCGTGTAATCCTACGCAATGTGTTCATCATCCAACAAAAGTGTAGAGTATGCATTTATCTATTCTGTTATGTGATCAATGTTGAGAGTGTCCACTAGTGAAAGTGTAATCCCTAGGCCTTGTTCCTAAATACTGCTGAGTTACTACTGCTTGTTTACTACTGCTGCATTACTACTGCTGAGTTACTACTGCTTGTTTACTGTTTTACTGAGTTACTACTGCTGCAATACCACCACCATCCACTACACGCCAAGCACTTTTCTGGCACCGTTGCTACTGCTCATACTTATTTATACCACCCGTATTTCACTATCTCTTCGCCGAACTAGTGCACCTATTAGGTGTGTTGGGGACACAAGAGACTTCTTGCTTTGTGGTTGCAGGGTTGCATGAGAGGGATATCTTTGACCTCTTCCTCCCTGAGTTCGATAAACCTTGGGTATCCACTTAAGGGAAACTTGCTGCTGTTCTACAAACCTCTGCTCTTGGAGGCCCAACACTGTCTACAAGAATAGAAGCTCCCGTAGACATCAATGCCCAAGGCATCCCCTTCTTCATCGACAACATTATCAGGTTCCTCCCCTGAAACTATATTTTTATTCCGTCACATCTTATGCACTTTGCTTGGAGCGTCGGTTTGTTTTGTTTTTTTTTTGTTTGAATAAAATGGATCCTAGCATTCACTTTGTGGGAGAGAGACACGCTCCGCTGTAGCATATGGACAAATATGTCCTTAGGCTCTACTCATAGTATTCATGGCGAAGTTTCTTCTTCGTTAAATTGTTATATGGTTGGAATTGGAAAATGATACATGTAGTAAATTGCTATAATGTCTTGGATAATGTGATACTTGGCAATTGTTGTGCTCATGTTTAAGCTCTTGCATCATATACTTTGCACCCATTAATGAAGAAATACTTAGAGCTTGCTAATTTGGTTTGCATATTTGGTTTCTCTAGAGTCTAGATAACATCTAGTATTGAGTTTTGAACAACAAGGAAGACGGTATGGAGTCTTATAATGTTTACCATATGTCTTTTATGTGAGTTTTGTCTGTACCGTTCATCCTTGTGTTTGTTTCAAACAACCTTGCTAGCCTAAACCTTGTATCGAGAGGGAATACTTCTCATGCATCCCAAATACTTGAGCCAACCACTATGCCATTTGTGTCCACCATACCTACCTACTACATGGTATTTATCCGCCATTCCAAAGTAAATTGCTTGAGTGCTACCTTTAAAATTCCATCATCCACCTTTGCAATATATAGCTCATGGGACAAATAGCTTAAAAACTATTGTGGTATTGAATATGTACTTATGCACTTTATCTCTTATTAAGTTGCTTGTTGTGCGATAACCATGTTTCTGGGGCGCCATCAACTACTCTTTGTTGAATATCATGTGAGTTGCTATGCATGTCCGTCTTGTCCGAAGTAAGAGAGATCTACCACCTTATGGTTAAGCATGCATATTGTTAGAGAAGAACATTGGGCCGCTAACTAAAGCCATGAATCATGGTGGAAGTTTCAGTTTTGGACACATATCCTCAATCTCATGTGAGAATAATAATTGTTGCTACATGCTTATGCATTAAAGAGGAGTCCATTATCTGTTGTTCATGTTGTCCCGGTATGGGTGTCTAAGTTGAAGAATGATCAAAAGCGAGAAATCCAATGCGAACTTTCTCCTTAGACCCTTGTACAGGCGGCATGGAGGTACCCCATTGTGACACTTGGTTAAAACATGTGCATTGTGATGATCCGGTAGTCCAAGCTAATTAGGACAAGGTGCGGGCACTATTAGTACACTATGCATGAGGCTTGCAACTTGTAAGATATAATGTACATAACTCATATGCTTTATTACTACCGTTGACAAAATTGTTTCATGTTTTCAAAATAAAAGCTCTAGCACAAATATAGCAATCGATGCTTTCCTCTTTGAAGGACCATTCTTTTACTTTTATGTTGAGTCAGTTCACCTATCTCTCTCCACCTCAAGAAGCAAACACTTGTGTGAACTGTGCATTGATTCCCACATACTTGCATATTGTACTTGTTATATTACTCTATGTTGACAATTATCCATGAGATATACATGTTACAAGTTGAAAGCAACCGCTGAAACTTAATCTTCCTATGTGTTGCTTCAATACCTTTACTTTGATTTATTGCTTTATGAGTTAACTCTTATGCAAGACTTATTGATGCTTGTCTTGAAGTATTATTCATGAAAAGTCTTTGCTTTATGATTCACTTGTTTACTCATGTCATTTCCATTGTTTTGATCGCTGCATCCACTACATATGTTTACAAATAGTATGATCAAGGTTATGATGGCATGTCACTTCAGAAATTATCTTTGTTATCGTTTTACCTGCTCGGGACGAGCGGAACTAAGCTTAGGGATGCCGATACGTCTCCAACGTATCGATAATTTCTTATGTTCCATGCCACATTATTGATGATATCTACATGTTATATGCACATTATATGTCATATTTATGCATTTTCTGGAACTAACCTATTAACAAGATGCCGAAGAGCCAGTTGCTGTTTTCTGCTGTTTTTGGTTTCAGAAATCCTAGTAAGGAAATATTCTCGGAATCGGACGAAATCAAGACCCAGGTCCCTATTTTTCCACGAAGCTTCCAGAAGACCGAAGAGTCAACGAAGTGGGGCCACGAGGTGGCCAGACCACGGGCGGCGCGGCCCAGGCCCTGGCCGCGCCGGCCTGTGGTGTGGGCCCCTCGCGCCGCCTCTTGACCTACCCTTTCGCCTACAAATAGCCTTCGTCGCGAAACTCCCAGTACCGAGAGCCACGATACGGAAAACCTTCCAGAGACGCAGCCGCCGCCAATCCCATCTCGGGGGATTCAGGAGATCGCCTCCGGCACCCTGCCGGAGAGGGGATTCATCTCCCGGAGGACTCTACACCGCCATGGTCGCCTCCGGAGTGATGAGTGAGTAGTTCACCCCTGGACTATGGGTCCATAGCAGTAGCTAGATGGTTGTCTTCTCCTCATTGTGCTTCATTGTTGGATCTTGTGAGCTGCCTAACATGATCAAGATCATCTATCTGTAATTCAATATGTTGTGTTTGTCGGGATCCGATGGATAGAGAATACTATGTCATGTTAATTATCAAGTTATTACATATGTGTTGTTTATGATCTTGCATGCTCTCCGTTACTAGTAGAGGCTCTGGCCAAGTTTTTACTCTTAACTCCAAGAGGGAGTATTTATGCTCGATAGTGGGTTCATGCCTGCATTGACACCGGGACAAGTGACGGAAAGTTCTAAGGTTGTGTTGTGCTGTTGCCACTAGGGATAAAACATTGATGCTATGTCCGAGGATGTAGTTGTTGATTACATTACGCACCATACTTAATGCAATTGTCCGTTGCTTTGCAACTTAATACTGGAAGGGGTTTGGATGATAACCTCGAAGGTGGACTTTTTAGGCATAGATGCAGTTGGATGGCGGTCTATGTACTTTGTCGTAATGCCCAATTAAATCTCACTATACTTATCATGTCATGTATGTGCATTGTTATGCCCTCTCTATTTGTCAATTGCCCGACTGTAATTTGTTCACCCAACATGCTTTATCTTATGGGAGAGACACCTCTAGTGAACTGTGGACCCCGGTCCAATTCTCTTTACTGAAATACAATCTACTGCAATACTTGTTTACTGTTTTCTTGCAAACAATCATCTTCCACACAATACGGTTAATCCTTTGTTACAGCAAGCCGGTGAGATTGACAACCTCACCGTTTCGTTGGGACAAAGTACTTGGTTTGTGTTGTGCGAGGTTCCACGTTGGCGCCGGAATCCCTGGTGTTGCGCCGCACTACATCCCGCCGCCATCAACCTTCAACGTGCTTCTTGGCTCCTCCTGGTTCGATAAACCTTGGTTTCTTTCTGAGGGAAAACTTGCTGCTGTGCGCATCATACCTTCCTCTTGGGGTTCCCCAACGAACGTGTGAAATACACGCCATCAGGTTGCCCTGTGGATCGGCTCAAAGAGCCGATCGCCCCATAGATCATGTTGGATTTACGATGACATGGGGATCCTGCTTGATCAAAACAAAGCTAAACCAATCTATGACAGTTTAGGGTTTTCACCGCATAATCGGAACATCCTACGCGTAGTTGGGCCTAGCAGATACGAAAGATGATGGAAACTATTCCTAAAAGAGGCCTAAAAACCAACATTAAGTCAATTCCCGGAACATCCCTCGTAGGAACGGTAAAACAACACCTCACGCACTACCGGATCATCCAACCCCAGCATAAGGCCTAATCATGCAGATATTAAACTAATCCTTGAAGAACAAGGAACGACTATAACGGATCGGATCTACTAAGTAACGAACAAGCAGGGTGCTGCCCTTACACCTAGGGCAGCTAGATATCGAGGGACAGCATTGCTAAGCAAATATGCATAAGAAAAGCATCAATGCAAGCCCCAAGACATCTATGATAAGTAGTGCTACTCGCCATCAACAACGCTTCAGCACGAGTAACACCAGGTAACGAATAAACGTATATCGCCTAGATCGCAAGATGCGATCTAGGCAGCATGATGCTTACCCGGAAGAAACCCTCGAAATAAGGGGTGGCGATGCGCCTGGTTTGTGTTTATTGTGAACGTGATTGTCCTCCTTTCTCAATAACCCTAGGTACATATTTATAGTCCAAGGGACTTTCTAATTCGGAAATAAACTAACCCGTGTACGGGCTAAACTCTATCTTTTAATTCTAACCGACACGATCTAATAATTTACAGATACACGGGCAATCCAGCCCAAACTCTTCGTGCAAGGCCGCTTCAGAGACGCTCCACGTGTACATCCTTCAAGCCCATCTCAATCACGGCCCATATCCTGATTTGGCCAAAATCTGGTGATAACAGAAGATGAATCACAGTTGGCTGAAGAAGCAAAGGTTAAGGGACGTGCTACGGGAGGTGGGCGTTTTACACCCCGTGCGCCTTCTACAGCGCCGGCGCCTTCGACGCGCTCCGCTCCTTACTCTACTCCGCCTAGCAAACCGGTCTCCAATGTATCTAATGCAAAGAAGTCCGAATCTGCTGCAAGTACGAGTGGTTCTAGCATGTCTACAGCGCGCAACCGCGATATGCTTTGCCATACATGTGGTGGCAAGGGCCACTTCAAGAGAGATTGTCCTAACCGCAAAGTCATGATTATCAATGAGGACAATGAGTATGAGACTGGAGATGATGTTGATCCAAATGCTCCAGACGATGATGTCTATGACACTGATGGTGAAGATGCCTATCCTTCTGATGCTCGTACCATTGTTGTGTCGCAGTGTGCTCTTAATGTGTTGCCTAGTGCGTCTACTCAGCGCTGCAATTTGTTCCAAACCAAAGCTTTAGTTGGTCCTGACAAGGCTTGCAAGGTCATTATTGATGGCGGAAGTTGCCGCAATTTAGCAAGCAAGGAGTTATGTACCAAGCTGAAGTTGAAGTACCTACCGCACCCGCATCCATATTATATTCAGTGGTTGAGCGACAATGGTGAGATGAAGGTAAACCACATGGTGCGTGTTGAGTTTGAGATTGGACCGTATAAGGATTGCATTGATTTTGATGTGGTTCCTATGACGGTTTGTCACCTCTTATTGGGTCGGCCTTGGCTCTATGACCGTTCAGTGCAACACAATGGCCGAGCCAATACATATCACTTGGAGTACAAGGGCAAGAAAATTAACTTACAGCCTATGTCACCACAACAAATTGTCAATGAGTCTCGTCAGAAGATTGAAGTGAATTTGGAGGATGCACCTCTAGATATGCGAGAGAATTGTAATGTCGTGAGTGATATAACGAAAAGTGAGAGAGTGAATTCCTTAGTTTCATTAGCCACCAAAGAAGACATGAGAGAATTTAGTGAGGATCCTACGGCCATGCCTCTTGTGCTTTTGTACAGGGGTACGGTCTTGGTTACTAACGACATGACCCCTCTTCCTCTTGGTGTTTCTAATGTTTTGCGAGGTATTTGGCGACGTGTTTCCGGAGGAGGTACCCGCAGGACTACCACCATTGCGAGGTATTGAGCATCAAATTGACTTGATTCCCGGAGCTTCGCTGCCCAATAGGGCGCCATATCGCACTAATCCCGAAGAGACGAAGGAGATACGAGAAGCAAGTACAAGCACTACTCGACAAAGGTTATATCCGCATAAGCCTTAGTCCTTGTGCTTGTTCTCGGTATTCTAGTTCCTAAGAAAGATGGTACTTGGCGTATGTGCGTAGATTGTAGAGCTATAAACAACATTACTATTCGATATCGTCACCCTATTCCCCGTTTAGAGGATATGCTAGATGAATTGAGTGGTGCTGCTCGTGTTCTCTAAAATTGATTTGCGTAGTGGTTATCATCAAATTAGGATGAAAGAAGGGGATGAGTGGAAAACAGCCTTTAAAACAAAATTTGGTTTATATGAGTGGTTAGTAATGCCTTTTGGGTTAACTAATGCACCTAGCACTTTCATGAGACCGATGAACCATGTTTTGCGTGAATTTATTGGCAAATTTGTGGTTCTCTACTTTGATGACATATTAATCTACAACCGCAATGAATCTGAACATACTATACATATTCGACATGTTTTGCAAGTGTTGCGTGATAATCAACTCTATGGTAATCTTGAGAAGTGCACATTTTGCAAAGATAAGGTCATATTTCTGGGTTATGTTGTCTCTAAGCATGGAGTAGAAGTAGATGTGTCTAAAATTGAAGCTATTCAAAATTGGCCTACTCCCATGAATGTGAGTCAAGTAAGAAGTTTCCATGGTCTAGCTGGGTTTTATCGGAGATTTGTGCCCAACTTTAGTACTATTGCTGCACCTTTGAATGATTTGAATAAAAAGGGTGTTGTTTTTGAGTGGGGCGCAGCCCAAGATCATGCTTTTGATGAACTTAAGAGATTGTTAACTTCTGCACCGTTGCTTGCACTTCCTGATTTCAATAAGCAATTTGAGATTGAATGTGATGCTAGTGGTATTGGAATTGGTGGTGTGTTGATGCAAGAGGGTCGTCCGATTGCATATTTTTCTGAGAAACTTTCTGGTGCTAAGTTGAACTATCCTATATATGATAAAGAATTGTATGCTTTAATTAGAGTTCTTGAGGTTTGGCAACATTATTTGTGGCCAAAAGAATTTATCATACATTCTGATCATGAAGCTTTAAAATACCTGAAAGCCCAATCTACTTTGCATAAGCGTCTAGCTAAGTGGGTTGAATTCATTGAGTCTTTTCCATATATTATTAAGCATAAGAAGGGAAAAGATAATATTGTTGCTGATGCTCTATCTAGGAAGAACATGCTATTAACTCAACTTGATGTTAAAATTCCTGGTTTAGAGATACTATGTGATTTGTATGCTATCGATCATGATTTTGCTGAACCATATCGCTTATGTGCTCTTGGTAAAGCATGGGAAAATATCACATACATGATGGTTTCTTGTTTAGGGCTAACAAACTATGTGTTCCGGAATCGTCTCGTGCGTTTGCTCTTATTGCAGGAATCACATGCCGGAGGTTTGATGGGTCACTTTGGGCGTGAGAAGACGCTACTCATGCTAGCTGACCACTTTTATTGGCCAAAGATGAGGCGGGACGTGGATAGATATGTGAGGAGATGCATTACTTGCAACAAGTCCAAGTCCAAGCTAAAGCCTCACGGTTTGTATACTCCTTTACCGGCACCTACTACACCATGGGAGGATATTAGTATGGATTTTGTGTTGGGTTTGCCGCGTACTAAGAGAGGCCATGATTCTATATTTGTGGTAGTGGATAGATTTTCTAAGATGTCCCACTTTATTGCTCGCCACAAGAGCGACGATGCGTCGCATATTGCTAACTCTGTTTTTCGGGGAGATTGTACGTCTACATGGAGTCCCGAAGACTATTGTTTCGATCGTGATGTGAAGTTTATGAGCTACTTCGGAAGACGCTTTGGAGAAAGCTGGGGACAAAGCTGCTTTTCAGCACTACTTGTCATCCCCAAACCGATGGTCAAACCGAAGTGGTGAATAGAACATTGTCACAACTGTTGAGATCCATGATCAAGAAGAACCTGAAGGAGTGGGAAGAGTGTTTGCCGCATGTGGAGTTTGCTTACAACAGGGCGGTGCATTCTACCACGGAGCTATGTCCTTTTGAGGTGGTGTATGGTTTCAAACCCATTACGCCACTTGACTTGTTGCCTTTGCCCATACATGAGAGAGTTAATATGGAGGCATCAAAGAGGGCAGATTTTGTGAAGAAGATTCATGTGAAGACTAAAGAGTTGATTGAGAAGAAAGGCAAGAGCAATGCTGCAAGGATGAATAAGAAGCGCAAGGAGATGTTGTTCAAGCCCGGTGATTTGGTCTCGGGTACATTTTTGCAAGGATAGGTTCCCGAAGCCGAGGAAGTCTAAGTTGAAGCCTCGTGGTGCTGGTCCTTACAAAGTGCTTGCCAAGATCAATGATAATGCATACTCGATAGATCTTCCAGAGGATGAGTTTGGTGTCAGTAATTCTTTCAATGTTGCTGATTTGACACCATATGACGGAGACGACCTTGGAGCGTCGGGGTCGACGCCTTTTGAAGGGGGGGGGAGATGATGAGGACATCCCTATCTCACTACTACCTCCGTCATTACCAACTGAAGATGAACCTGCTGTGAAGCTCAAGTCCAATGAAGTCAGGATTGGACCAATGACACGAGCTCGTGCGAAGCTACTTAAACAACAGGTGAACTTGTTCCTAAACGATACCTTGATTGATGAGAACTTTATACTACCTAAGTCCTATTACTTATGTATCATCAGGTATGAAGAGGAGACAAGCATCGCACGAGGAGGAGAGGAGCAGCTGGACGTAAAGATGGACGTGAAGCTGGACATGGAGCTGGACATGAAGATATCTCATGGACACGCGAGGGAGGAGCGGGAGGAATGCGCGAGAGGAGAAGGAAAAGTCCAGGCCGGTCCAGCGCCCGGTCAGACCGGCCCCCACGCCGGGCCGCCCGGTCCCTGGCCCGGTCAACCGGCCGCCAACCGGAGGGAGCGCATCGTACCGGGCAGAAACCGGAAACTTCGCAGTTTTCCGGTTGCCGCCCAGTTGACCGGACCACCGACCGGACCGGCCGGTCCACAGCCCGGTCGACCGGATCCCGGACCGGACCAGTCCGAGTCCGTCTCGACCGGATCTATTCCGGGTCGGTTTTACTTGTATCTTTCGACCAGAACTCGTCCCGGACGCCTATATAAGTGCCTTGGACGACCCCCTAGTTGCTTTAGACCACGTTTAAGATAAACCCTAGTTCTTAGTTGTTTGCTCTGCAAAACTATTGAATTCCCTACACCATATTGCTTGGATATTGTGTAGATCCTGTTTAAATCTTGTGTTATCTGCTGTTCCATTGGGAATTAGACGATTGCAACTTACCGCTTCGTGGTCGGCGGCTACGTGCGCAAGTGTGTGGAGTTGCGAATATCTTGCAGGGTTGAGAGCTGTTGCATCTGGCGACAGGGACCAATCGAGAGATCTCGTTGCGTCATACAAGTTATCATCCATTACTTCGTCGTGTTTCTCCGCTGCTATCACCCCGTGATCATCATCACCACCGTTGCTTACTGAGAAGATCGGGCCACCCCTTATCATTACACTTCTTCTGGTTCGCTAGAAAGAAGTCTTTGAGGTATCCACTCGCGACTGCCCGGTCTCCGGCAGTGGCCAAGTGGACGGCACACATGTAGAAGGGGTCGGCTATCGCGATGTCCGGGATGTTGTGTCTAATGATCCGCATCGCCTTGCTGAGCAAGTATAGGCGAATGAAGGTGTAGTGCAGCGGATAACTGTTCAGCATGGCGAAGATGTCATCATACCGCAGGAAGATCTTCTCCGCGAAGCCACTATCGACAAAGCCATGGCCCGAGGGCACCTTGGCAACATACACTGGGTATCCATGATCTTTCTCCCTGATACGCCGCTCCTTGATGTCTACGGGTGTTTCTATTCTTGTAGACAGTGTTGGGCCTCCAAGAGCAGAGGTTTGTAGAACAGCAGCAAGTTTCCCTTAAGTGGATCACCCAAGGTTTATCGAACTCAGGGAGGAAGAGGTCAAAGATATCCCTCTCAAGCAACCCTGCAATCACGATACAAGAAGTCTCTTGTGTCCCCAACACACCTAATACACTTGTCGGATGTATAGGTGCACTAGTTCGGCGAAGAGATAGTGAAATACAAGTGGTATGAATGAATATGAGCAGTAGTAACGGCGCCGTGAAAAGTGCTTGTCTGGCGTGCGATTGATGGTAGTAATATTGCAGGAAGTAAAGATGCAGTAAAACAGTAAACAAGCGATGATTGCAGTATTCGGAAACAAGGCCTAGGGATCATACTTTCACTAGTGGACACTCTCAACATTGATCACATAAATAAATAAGTTCTCTTCCTTTGTGCTACATATAATCATGTTTGATAATGAACACCATTCGTTGTGTAGGGCTACAAGAGCACCTCTATGCCGGAGTTAACAAGCTCCACAACATTCGGCATTCATATTTAAGTAACCTTTAGAGCATAATAGATCTTTGCAATTTAAACCGAGTACTAACATAGCATACACACTTTCACCTTTACACTATGAAGGGGGAATAAATCACATCAATACTATCATAGTAATAATTAACTCCATAACCTACAAGAGATTATGATCATAGCCTACACCAAGTACTACACGATGCACACACTGTCACCATTACACCGTGAAGGAGGAATAGACTACTTTAATAACATCACAAGAGTAGCACATAGATGAATAGTGATACAAAACTAATATGAATCTCAATCATGTAAGGCAGCTCATGAGATCATTGTATTGAAGTACATAGGAGAGAGATTAACCACATAGCTACCGGTACAGCCCTTAGCCTCGATGGAGAACTACTCCCTCCTCATGGGAGACAACAGCGGTGATGAAGATGGCGGTGGTGTCGATGGAGAAGCCTTCCGGGGGCACTTCTCCGTCCCGGCGGCGTACCGGAACAGAGACTCCTGTCCCCCGAATCTTGGCTTCGCGATGGCGGCGGCTCTGGAAGGTTTCTCGTACCGTGGCTTTTCCGTATCGAAGATTTAGGTCAGGGAGCTTCTTATAGGCGAAGAGGCGGAGTCGGAAGGGTTACAGGGGCGCCACACAATAGGGGGGCGCGGGCCCTAGCCTGGCCGCGCCGCCCACACGTGTGGGGCCACTAGGGCTCCCCTCTGGTGCCTCTCCGGTGTTCTGGAAGCTTCGAGGAATTATAAGATGCTGGGCGTTGATTTCGTCAAATTCCGAGAATATTTCCTTACTAGGATTTCTGAAACCAAAAACAGCAGAAAACAGGAACTGGCACTTCGGCATCTTGTCAATAGGTTAGTTCCGGAAAACGCATCAAAACGATATAAAGTGTGAACAAAACATGTAGGTATTGTCATAAAACTAGCATGGAACATAAGAAATTATAGATACGTTTGAGACGTATCAAGCATCCCCAAGCTTAGTTCCTACTCGCCCTCGAGTAGGTAAACGATAACAATGATAATTTCTTAAGTGACATGCTACCAACATAATCTTGATCAACATTATTGTAAAGCATATGAGATGAATGCAGCGATTCGAAGCAATGATGAAGATGATGAGTAAACAACTGAACCATATAACAAAGACTTTTCATGAATAGTACTTTCAAGACAAGCATCAATAGGACTTGCATAAGAGTTACTCATAAAGCAATAGATTCAAAGTAGAAGGCATTGAAGCAACACAAAGGATGATTAAGTTTCAGCAATTGCTTTCAACTTGTAACATGTATATCTCATGGATAGTTGTCAACATAAAGCAATATAACAAGTGCAATAGGTAAACATGTAAAATCAATGCACACAGTTGATACAAGTGTTTTCTTCTAAGATAGAAAGAAGTAGGTAAACTGACTCAACATAAAGTAAAAGAATGGCCCTTCGCAGAGGGAAGCAGGGATTAAATCATGTGCTAGAGATTTTTAAGTTTTGAAATCATATAGAGAGCATAAAAGTAAAGTTTTGAGAGGTGTTTGTTGTTGTCAACGAATGGTAATGGGTACTCTAACTACATTATCAACCAGACTTTCAAGAGCGGCTCCCATGAAGGACGTTATCTCTACCAGCAAGGTAGATCATCCCTCTTCTCTTTTGTTTACACATGTATTTTAGTTTCATTATTTATAGATGACACTCCCCCAACCTTTTGCTTACACAAGCCATGGCTAACCGAATCCTCGGGTGCCTTCCAACATTCACATACCATGGAGGAGTGTCTATTTGCAAAATTAAGTTGCTTACTGATGAATCAGGGCAAAGCATGTGAAGAGAATTATTAATGCAAGTTAATTAATTGGGGCTGGGAACCCCATTGCCAGCTCTTTTTGCAAAATTATTGGATAAGCGGATGAAGCCACTAGTCCATTGGTGAAAGTCTGTCCGAAGTAAATGACAAGATCGAAAGATAAACACCACATACTTCCTCATGAGCTATAAAACATTGACACAAATAAGAGATAATAGCTTTTGAATTGTTTAAAGGTAGCACATGAAGTATTTGCTTGGAATGGCAGAGAAATACCATGTAGTAGGTAGGTATGGTGGACACAAATGGCATAGTTTTTGGCTCAAGGATTTGGATGCACGAGAAGAATTCCTCTCAATACAAGGCTAGGCTAGCAAGGTTGTTTGAAGCAAACTCAAGTATAAAACGGTGCAGCAAGACTCACATATGAACATATTGTAAGCATTATAAGACTTTACATCGTCTTCCTTGTTGTTCAAACACCTTAACCGGAAAATATCTAGACTTAGAGAGACCAATCATGCAAACCAAATTTTAACAAGCTCTATGTAGTTCTTCATTAATAGGTGCAAAGTACATGATGCAAGAGCTTAAACATGATCTATATGAGCACAACAATTGCCAAGTATCAAATTATTCAAGACCATATACCAATTACCACATGAAGCATTTTCTGTTTCCAACCAAATAGCAATCAACGAAGCGGTTTTCAACTCCGCCATGAACATTAAAGATAGAACTAAGAACACTAGTGTTCATATGAACAAGCGGAGCGTGTCTCTCTCCCACATAAGCATGAATTTATTCAAACAAAACAAAAACAAACAGACGCTCCAAGTAAAGTACATAAGATGTGACCGAATAAAAATATAGTTTCAATACAAGAAACCTGATAAGTTGATGAAGAAGGGGATGCCTTGGGCATCCCCAAGCTTAGACGCTTGAGTCTTCTTGAAATATGCAGGGATGAACCACGGGTGCATCCCCAAGCTTAGACTCTTCACTCTTCTTGATCATAGTATATCATCCTCCTCTCTTGACCCTTGAAAACTTCCTCCACACCAAACTTAAAACAAACTCATTAGAGGGTTAGTGCATAATCAAAATTTAACATGTTCAGAGGTGACACAATCATTCTTAACACTTCTGGACATTTCCCAAAGCTACTGGAAGTTAATGGAACAAAGAAATCCATCCAACACAGCAAAAGAGGCAATGCGAAATAAAAGGCAGAATCTGTCAAAACAGAACTGTCCGTAAAGACAAATTTTTAGAGGCACTGGACTTGCTCGGATGAAAATGCTCAAATTGAATGAAAGTTGCGTACATATCCGGGGATCACGCACGTAAATTGGCAGATTTTTCCGAGTTACCTACAGAGAACCCCGCCCAAATTCGTGACGACAAGAAATCTGTTTCTGTGGAGTAATCCAAATCTAGTATCAACCCTACTATCAAAGACTTTACTTGGCACAACAATGCAATAAAATAAGATAAGGAGAGGTTGCTACAGTAGTAACAACTTCCAAGACTCAAATATAAAACAAAAGTACTCGTAGTAAAATAAACACATGGGTTATCTCCCAAGAAGTGCTTTCTTTATAGCCATTAAGATGGGCTCGAGTAATTTCAATGATGCACTCGCAAGAAATAGGAGTTGAAGCAAAAGAGAGCATCAAAAGCAAGTATGAAACAAATTTTAAGCCTAACCCACTTTCTATGAAAAGGAATCTTGTAAATAAACAAGTCATGTAGGCATAATGCAACAAGCATAAGAAAACTAGACAAGCGCAACTTCAAGATTTTTAGCATATAGAGAGGTGTTTTAGTAACATGAAAACTTCTACAACCATATTTTCCTCTCTCATAATGATTTTTAGTAGCATCATGAACAAACTCAACAATATAACTATCAAATGAAACATTCTTATCATGAGTCTCATGCATAAAATTATTACTACTCCCAACATAAGCATAATCAATTTTATTAGTTGTAGTGGGAGCAAATTCAACAAAGTAGCTATCCTTATTATTCCCATCATCAAATATAGGAGGTATAGTATCATCATAATAAAATTTACTCTCCATAGTAGGTGGCACCAGAAGACCACTATCATTATAATCATCATATACGGGAGGCATATCATAATCAACATAAACTTTCTCCTCAATACCCGAAGGGCTAAAGAGATCATTTTCATCAAAACCGACCTCCCCAAGCTTAGAATTTTCTATATCATTATCAACAATGGTGTTCAAAGCGTTCATACTAATATTACTACTAGCATGCAAATAAGGTTCCATAGGTTTTTTAATTTTCGCATTAAACCATTCATGTCTTGACTCGGGAAATAGTTTAAAAAGCTCACGGATGTTTTCCATTATGCCTTACTAGTGTTTAACAAGAAACAAAAAGATGCAATTGCAGGATCTAAAGGAAATAGCTTCGAGCACACACACAACAGCAACGAGAAAAGTACTTAGTTACTCGGGACCGGAGTATGAGTGCCTTTTACCTTTCCTCCCCGGCAACGGCGCCGGAAAAGTGCTTGATGTCTACGGGTGCTTCTATTCTTGTAGACAGGTGTTGGGCCTCCAAGAGCGAGAGGTTTGTAGAACAGCGAGCAAGTTTCCCTTAAGTGGATCACCCAAGGTTTATCGAACTCGGGGAGGAAGAGGTCAAAGATATCCCTCTCAAGCAACCCTGCAATCACGATACAAGAAGTCTCTTGTGTCCCCAACACACCTAATACACTTGTCGGATGTATAGGTGCACTAGTTCGGCGAAGAGATAGTGAAATACAAGTGGTATGAATGAATATGAGCAGTAGTAACGGCGCCGTGAAAAGTGCTTGCTGGCGTGCAGTTGATGGTAGTAATATTGCAGGAAGTAAAGATGCAGTAAAACAGTAAACAAGCGATGATTGCAGTATTCGGAAACAAGGCCTAGGGATCATACTTTCACTAGTGGACACTCTCAACATTGATCACATAAATAAATAAGTTCTCTTCCTTTGTGCTACATATACTCTTGTTTGATAATGAACACCATTCGTTGTGTAGGGCTACAAGAGCACATCAATGTCGGAGTTAACAAGCTCCACAACATTCGACATTCATATTTAAGTAACCTTTAGAGCATAATAGATCTTTGCAATTTAAACCGAGTACTAACATAGCACACACACTGTCACCTTTACACTATGAAGGGGGAATAAATCACATCAATACTATCATAGTAATAATTAACTCCATAACCTACAAGAGATTATGATCATAGCCTACACCAAGTACTACACGATGCACACACTTGTCACCATTACACCGTGAAGGAGGAATAGACTACTTTAATAACATCACAAGAGTAGCACATAGATGAATAGTGATACAAAACTCATATGAATCTCAATCATGTAAGGCAGCTCATGAGATCATTGTATTGAAGTACATAGGAGAGAGATTAACCACATAGCTACCGGTACAGCCCTTAGCCTCGATGGAGAACTACTCCCTCCTCATGGGAGACAGCAGCGGTGATGAAGATGGTGGTGGTGTCGATGGAGAAGCCTTCCGGGGGCACTTCCCCGTCCCGGCGGCGTGCCGGAACAGAGACTCCTGTCCCCCGAATCTTGGCTTCGCGATGGCGGCGGCTCTGGAAGGTTTCTCGTACCGTGGCTTTTCCGTATCGAAGATTTAGGTCAGGGAGCTTCTTATAGGCGAAGAGGCGGAGTCGGAAGGGTTACGGGGGCGCCACACAATAGGGGGGCGCGGGCCCTAGCCTGGCCGCGCCGCCCACACGTGTGGGGCCACCAGGGCTCCCCTCTGGTGCCTCTCCGGTGTTCTGGAAGCTTCGTGGAATTATAAGATGCTGGGCGTTGATTTCGTCCAATTCCGAGAATATTTCCTTACTAGGATTTCGAAACCAAAAACAGCAGAAAACGAGAACTGGCACTTCGGCATCTTGTCAATAGGTTAGTTCCGGAAAACGCATCAAAACGATATAAAGTGTGAACAAAAGATGTAGGTATTGTCATAAAACTAGCATGGAACATAAGAAATTATAGATATGTTTGAGACGTATCACTCCTCCATAAACAGAATACCGTCAACCAGAGATCGCATAGGACCGGGTGTAGCATCGTACAATCTTTGAATTAGCATCCGCTCACCCGACACATGCACCCTCGACTCGATATTCTTGGGCACTGCTGGCCCGTCCTGAGCACGGATAGGTGTCGGCTGGCTGGCAGACTTGTCGTCCTTCTTCTTTCTTTTCCGTCCCTTCGGCTTCATATTTACTGGGACTGCATTCTCCTCTTCGCAAGCCTTCTTCAGTGTGTTAGGACTGATAACACTTCTCACCTCGGCTATCGGCTGAGTCTCGGTGAAGTCGGCAGTCGGAGGCGTCTCCTGAGAACAGAATAGGCGCCGCTTGTTGCAATAGGTTTTCCCCTCGGCGGCAGCTTGAGAGGGTTGGGTACTGAGATCGTAGTCCACCCCAAAATCGAAGTTGCACTCCAGGTTGGCGAACGTACTGTCCTCGTCTGGACCATCGTTCGGATCCTGTGCCATCTGCATGTCCTCATCAGCTGATGGCGGCACCGTTGGGGTGGTCTTGCCATGGCTTGGCACCGGCACGGCTGGGGGTGCTGGTACGTGGGGTGGTGTCCCTCGCCCCCAAACGAATCTGGCTCTTTGGCCAAACCATGGACCAATTGAAGCAATGCTGGAGGGTAAGGACCTCATCTTCGTCGGCACCATGGGGTTGAAAGGGAGGTAGCACGTCGTCGTAGCCGCTAAGCACCCGAACCAGTTGAATCCTATACACGTCGGGTTGCATGGGTCTACCGTGTAACTGACGGTTGCTCGGTTGAACGATTTTGGCCTTGGCAACATCGATCAACTCGCCGTTCACAAACTGCAGGAGAGTGCATGGGACGTCAACGGCGGAGCTCTAAGGAAAACATGTAGGGCGTTAGGGATGGCTAGCTAGTCAAAGGCAAGGATATGGAAGTCATTGGCCGAGGGTTGGTTACCGTGATGGCGTCCAGCTCGGCTAAGGTCGAGGCACTGCCGACGGTGGGCGTGCAACTGATGGAGTGGCCGCTTGTTGGCGCGGTGCCGGGCGGCGTATTATCCGCAGCGACGGGTGCATTGAGCTGAAGTAATGGCGCCGCGGGAGAAACCAAGGTTGGCGCCGCGGGAGACACCAAGGTTGGCGCCACGGGAGACACCATTGTTGCCGCCTGCGGACTCACCGATGGCTCCACGTTGTGGGAGTTTCTGCCCGTGAAACTGGGAACCGGGGGAGGCCCCTTTTTTCCTCCCCTATACCACGCATCCAGACCGGCAACCAAGGTAGGGATGATGGAGCTAAGCGTCGTGCCCACTTGGTCCTCCACTTGTTGTCGTTACATCCTCTATTGGGTCTCCACGATATGTTGCACTTGTTGCCGCACTTGCTCCTCGACCAATGTCGGGATCTGCGCAACTTGTGCCTTGAGATGTGCGACCTCCTTCTCATCGATGGTGGCCTTTTTCTCCTTTTTTCCCCGACTTATAGTATTCTGACCATTTCATAGAGCATCCTTCGCCGACCACACGACCAGCCGACGTCGGCTTACTCAATGGATCCCTCTTCTTGTGGGCATTCAACGCCCTATTTAAAGGGTTGTCCCAAGGGGCACACCTGCGAGGAGCTCGTGGACCCCGCGCCGCTACTAGCTTCCTTTTCACTTTCCGCAGCAACCTCCTTAGCCTACGGGAGGAACATGCATGAACCATTTAGAAATTTGGATTCATCAATAAGAATGCAACCATAAAGGAGCTAATTAAGCGAGTTCATTCCTTACCAGAAGAGCCTCAAACTGCTTCACCTCCGGAGTGGTGGTGAGCTCCTTTGTTTCCGGGTCAATACGGTACCGGGCCAGGAGAAAGTTCCTGGTTTGCTTGTTTTTGTATTGCGAGAAGAGGGGCTCGAGGCCGTTCTTCACACGCTCCTCATCCGCGGCGTCCCATTTCGGTTGCGCCACCCTAAAACCGCCAGGACCAAGTTTGTGAGTGCCTAAGTTCAGTTTTTGCATGTCCTTCCCCCACTGACTAGAATCCGATGTTGACTCGCTCTCGCACTTGATCTTGAAATCAGCGTAGTCTTGCTCGGTGATCGAGGGATTTGACTCCTTGATCTTCTCGTAACTCTCACCACTATTAATCATTTTCTTCACTCGGTTCCTCCAACTAGCGAGGGCGGTGCTCATCTTCGTGAGGGCGGCATTGTGCACTTTGTTCCGCATGAGACGCTTTTCCGAGCAGTCCACCGGGAACTCGTATCATTCGTGCAGCTTCTTGAAGAGGAGGGTGCGCAAATTCGCTCGGTCAGGATGCCTGAGGTTCTCGGTGTTGATCGAGACTGTGCTTCGGAGGATGCACCC
The DNA here is from genome assembly GCF_022539505.1 of Lolium rigidum. Classification (NCBI taxonomy): domain Eukaryota; kingdom Viridiplantae; phylum Streptophyta; class Magnoliopsida; order Poales; family Poaceae; genus Lolium; species Lolium rigidum. The sequence goes on along the minus strand of NC_061508.1, from coordinate 18,117,379 downwards.
GAGTTGGGCAGCATACCCTTTGACTAAATCAGGGGGCGCCGTTGGATGCCCACTGGCGTTCACTTCGGTGAATGTCTGCTTCACGGTGCTGAGCACATTCGGGCGACGCTCCCTCCGTAGCTTCTTCGGTTTGCCGGTGTCATCCTCACCGGCACCATCCGTGGTGTCATCCTCGCCGGCACCATCAATGGTGTCATCCTCGGCGGCATCGTCCGCTCGGTACTCTGGATCGGTGCCATCATCCTCGCCATCGTCGCGGCGAGGTTGTGACTCCATCACCTCCATTTCATCGGTTAGCATCCAGAATGGCTTGCTGCCGCTGCCACCGGCCTCTTCGTTGTTGGCCATGTTCGAACTAAGTAGGAAAAAATGCATAAAGTTAGCGCAAGATTTCACGGAAAAATTGGGCATGACCTATGCTAATTTATGGACACATGAGTGCCCCAGTTTCGTCAAAACGGAAATGAATCAACATTTCGGCGATAATGGGCAACTCGTCGATCCCCGCACAAGAATATGACACCATATACACTAGCAAAACAAACCACCAGCTGAGCTCCATGGCACATATACACCAAAAAATCCAGCTGAGCACCATAGCACATGTACACCAATGAGCACCATAGCACATATACACTAGCTGAGCAGCCAGTAGCACCATCCAACATCACCTAGTAGCAGCAGCAATCTAGCTAGCAGCAGCAGCAAGCTAGTAGCAGCAAGCTAGCAGCAGCCAGCAAGCTAGCACCAAGCTAGCAGCAGCACCAAGCTAGCAGCAAGCTAGCAGCACCAAGCAAGCTAGCAGCAGCTAGCACCAAGCTAGCAGCAGCAAGCTATAGCAGCACAAGTAGAAGGCGTGAAGCAATTACCAACGGAAGCAATAACAAATGAGAAGATCCGCCTCTGGGAAGAAGACGACAATGCTCCGGGAAGAAGACGACGATGCTCGAGCAGGTCCGGCTCCAAGTCGATGAAGGGTGCCGACGAGGTTGCAGCCACTAGAGCACCTACACAAAGAAGCTATGAAGGTTACTGGAAGTCGTAAATAAATAGAAGTAAACAGATACAAATTCATGGGAGGATCAAATAGTACTTGGCCCACCTGACAATGAATCAGTAACCTAGGCATGGAAAAACACATCCTAGATATAAATTCACAAAGATTCAGTAACCTAGGCATATGTTTCAATAGTGAGTTGTACTCTGGATATGTTTCAAATGGATTCTTATAAATTCTTCTTGGTCACAGAATTGCTTCTACAATATTATTTTGCTTCAGTTAGCACTGCAGTACCTATCATCAAATGAATTGATAGTAAATTACTTTCGGGTTCGGTTAGCGAGGCGAGTAATTCGTATTATCAAAAGCACACGTAGCATGTTACACCATAGCAAAATAGATGTGCATTACACTAACTAACCGCATTTGCAACAAAGAACTCCAATGAACTACGAGAGAACCACCTTTTGTGAAATCAAAATTCCTCATTTGGTTTGCATAAGGTGCACAGACTAGTTACTTAGCAATTTTCTTTTGCTTCACTAGACTATCAATTAAGCATCTTGACAACCCCTATGTTATCCATGTTAGCATGAACTGCCGTAAACAGAATCACAAAATGATTAGGCCAAGCTATGTTGCATCAATGAATGCCAGTGCTCAAGTCATTTAAAGAAAACTAAGCTAAACTCAAATGTTTGTGTTTTTCTCTCAAAAATGTTTATGTTCTATGCTCAACTTGCAGGAATGAAGTATTTAGGTCTTATGAGGATAACACATTTAAGCCAGTAATAATTCTTAAATGCAAATATGGCTACTTTTTCTGTATGTGTTTTAGTGTTAGAAATACAAACTAGAATTTTTTCATGAATCATTTGTATGCAGCAATTATGCACTTCGTTAGGAGAAATCTACATTGCACATGTGCGAAATTAGTTCCATCCACTCATTCATGCTTTGATGTTTCCAAAATATACAGAGCATCTTGCCTAGTCAATTTAGTAAGCTATATTGTTTCATCTAAACTATGAAGGAGAGGCATTTGATGCGAAGCATAATGATGCGAAACCTGAACTTAGTCAAATTTTGTAATATAAGACAGAAGGAGGAGGTGGCTCACCTGCACGTAGAGGAACAGGTTGGCGACGAAGTTGCTGGGGTAGCCGGCGTCGGTCGCGGTGGCGCAGGTGAGCACGGGGTTGGCCAGCAGCTCGATGGGGCGGAGGTCGAAGGGGGTCACAGACGAGGTCGCCGACGTGCTGCTCCTGCTCCGCGGCGAGCTTGAGAGGATCTGCGTGGGGGAGAGAACATGAGGCGGGTGGGGATCGAGGTGAATCGAGGGGGAGGCGGCCGCCGGCGGGGAGGTGAATTGAGGGGGACGTACCTGCGCGACGTCGGAGATCAAGATCGAGGGGGCGTCGGTGACGATGCAGAGGAGGGCGTCGCTGGGGTGGCGAGGAGAGGAGGGCGTTGCCGGGGGTCTGGTCGCTCATGTCTCCGGTGAGGTGGCGTCAGAGAGGAGGGCGCAGTGGTGAATGGGCGCAGGGCGTCGCCGGCGGAGAGGAGGGCGCAGTGGTGAATGGGTGAAGAAGAGGATCTGGTCGGGACGGGGAAGAGAAGGGGATTTTTGGCTAAGTCCCCAGACACACTTAGCAATAGCGCACCTCTAGTGGTGCGCCACTATGAGGCTTAACAATAGCGCACCTCTAGGGGTGCGCCACTGCCACTTTATGATTTGGTCAAAACAATAACGTTGGGTGGATTGACATATCCCGAATCGTCATCGTCATCATCATCATCATCATTAGGGCGTCCCGCGTGAAGCTCCTCCCTGATCCCAATTGATTGCAAGTCGTACCTTGCTTTCGGCCCATCTTTGGTCTTCTCTGGCATGTTGAGGAGGGTACCAAGAAGACTCTCGCACACGTTCTTCGTGATGTGCATGACATCAAGGCTGTGAGGCACACGGAGGATCTTCCAGTACGGCAAGTCCCAGAAAACAGACCTCGTCTTCCATACCTTAAGCAGCGGCTCCGGCGCCTTTCGCTTCTTTCCCGGCGGTGGGCACTCTTTCCAATTTTTCAATAGCTCGTCTATTTGCTCGCCGCTTCTCGTACGTGGCCGTCTTCGGGGTTCGTCTTGACCATCGAACAGATCCTTGCGTTTCCTCCATGGGTTGTCCTCGCGAAGCCACCTTCGATGTCCCATGAACACCGTTTTCGAGGACCCGGGATCTCTATCTAGCTGGCGGTACGTTGTGTCATCCATGCACCTGACGCATGCATTGAATCCGTGGACCACCTGCCCTGCGACATATCCGTAACCTAGAAAGTCGTGCACCGTCGTGAGCAGTGCAGCTCTCATAGGGAAATATTCGTCCGCGGCGGCGTCCCACGTATTGGCAGGCGTGTCCCATAGCGTGGCTAGCTCCTCTTTCAGAAGCCCCATATACAGATTGATGTCGTTCCCTGGTTGTTTCGGCCCTTCAATTAGCATAGTCATTTGAATGTACTTCCTCTTCATGCACAACCAGGGGGGAGGTTGTACATCCACACAAACACGGGCCAGGTGCTATGCGTGCTGCTCTGGCTGCCAAACGGAATGACTCCATCGGTGCTGGCGCCCAGCCTTATGTTCCTAGGATTGTCCCCAAATTCTGGGTACTCGAGGTTCAACGCATTCCACTGGCTAGCATCCGAAGGGTGTCTCAACATCCTGTCATTTTTCTTTTTGTCCGGATCATCTGCGTCATCTTCTCCCTTCCTCATCTCCGCGTGCCAGCGCATTAGCTTTGCTTTCTTAGGATCCGCGAAATACCGCTGCAGACGAGGAGTGATCGGAAAGTACCACACCACCTTCCGAGGAGCTTTCTTCCCCTTCTTGTACCGACTGACGCCGCACACCGGACATATGGTACACTCCGCGTGCTCGTTCCGATAAATGATGCAATCGTTCAAGCACACATGATATTTCACATGCGGTAAATCCAGAGGACACACGATTTTCTTGGCCTCCTCGATACTAGTCGGACACGTGTTACCTTTGGGAAGACGTTCGTGCCGGAATGACATGTTGTCGTTGAAGGATGTGTCGGTCATTTTGTGCTTTACCTTCATCTCCCGAGCCATGAGCGTTACTTTCGAGCGGGTATCCTCCGTCCTGCATCCTTCATACAATGGAGTAACCACGTCTACCTCCAGCTTGATCCATCTTGGCTTTCTCTCGGGCGGCAGCTCTTGCGTTACTCGTCTGCTTGAGAAGCAGCTCTTGAAGATAAGGGTCCTGCACCCAGTCCATCGATGATGGTCCATCGTCTTCATCTTCATGATCGTCATGATGACCTCCATCTTGATCTTCCTCATCATCAGGTCCAGGATCTCCTACATTGTGATCATGATCATCTCCGGGATCTTTTACATCCTGATCATGTCCGAGATCTTCTACATCCTGATCACCTCCTTCCTTATTTCTTGTTGAAATCCCATGGACAAATTCATAATCATCTTCGTCGCCTTCCCACCGATAGCCATCCATGAAACCACGCATGAGAAGGTGGTCCCGCACCATATCGGCTTTAGGGTCCATAAGGCTCGTCAGCTTGCATCTTCGACACGGACATCTTATCTCCTTTTGGTTATTTCTAATCATCTCGGCTGTGGCGGCTTTCAAAAACCTAGCCACAACACCTTCGCTCATCATGCGGACCATGGTCGCCTGCGGGTATAGAGAAAATGGATATCTTAGCATACCAAAAGAAAATTTTGGCATGACCTTCCCTAAAAATAGGACATATGTATATGCGTAGTATGCCCACTATTCGCCGAAACGGAAATGAATCAACGTTTCAGCAAAATATTGGCAACTCCATCACATTTCAAATCCCTGCAAACAAAAACATGTAACACATGTGTGGAGGCTTTGCATATACAACACATGTGGAGGCTTCGCATACAACACACATGCACGTGACGCTTTTCGCGCATGCGCACAACACATGATCGAGCTTCGCATAACATATGTGCACACACACGTGTGTGTGCAAGACGATCGGAACCGGTCACACACAAAGCATAAAACCAACAAAGTTACCGATACGGCGAGACCTAGAGTGTTGGATGAGGTAAAAAGTTGAGATTGAGTAGGGTATTGAGCTAAGAAAGCTTCACCATTACTTACCTATGAAGAAAATTAAGTTTACCAACTTAATTTTGGTGAATGAAGAGGTGAAAATGAGGTGGGAAGGAGGGGCAACACGACCAGATCCAGATTTGGTGGGAGGTGGTGGTGGAAGAGTGTTTGGGGAAAGTGGGTGGCACATGTGAGTGGAGGGTGAAAAGCAGGAAATGGCCCCGGGTTAGCGAGTGGCGCACCACCTAGCCGTGCGCCACTGCTAGGGTGACATAGCAATGGCGCACTGCTAAGTGGTGCGCCACTGCTAAGCCTCTCATCTCTAAAGGGGCTCTGGCCACCTCCTAGCAGTGGCACACCTCATGCCATGCGCCATAGGTAAGCTATGTAGCAGTGGCGCACCACTGCAGTGCGCCATTGCTAAGCCTATCATCTCTAAAGGGGCTCTGGACACCTCCTAGCAGTGGCGCACCTCACCAACGTGCGCCATAGGTAAGCAATTTAGCAGTGGCGCACCCCACAGACGTGCGCCACTACTAGGTTGGGGGAGGAGCTGGCCTCCTGTCAGCACTTAGTTATGGCGCACCGCAATCAAGGTGCGCCACTACTACTCCTGTAATAGTGGCCCACCGTTTTGTGGTGTGCCACTGCTAAGTAGTAGTGGCGCACGGCAGTCATGGTGCGCCACTGCTGGCAGTGTTACGGCTAGGCCTTTTCCTAGTAGTGTCAGCTGCACCTGGAAACAGACTTGCTCGCAATAGTTTATCAGTAGCAACAGTTTTATAGCAGTAGCAGTAGTGAAATATAAGCAGCAGTGTAATAAAGACAGCACTAGTGATTATAGTAAACAGCAGGATTAAAATACCGTAGGCATAGGGATGGATGAACGGGCGCTGCATGGATAAGATAACTCATGTAATAATCAAGACTAGGCATTTGCGAGATAATAATAAAATAGTATCCAAGTACTAAATAACCATAGGCATGTGTTCCGTATATAGTCGTACGTGCTCGCAATGAGAAACTTGCACAACATCTTTTGTCCTACCAGCCGGTGGCAGCCGGGCCTCTAGGGAAACTATTGGTAATTAAGGTACTCCTTTTAATAGAGTACCGGAGCAAAGCATTAACACTCCGTGAACACATGTGATCCTCATATCACAGCCTTCCCCTCCGGTTGTCCCAATTTCGTCACTTTGGGGCCTCGGGTTCCGGACGAGCAATATGTGTATACAACTTGCGGGTAAGATCATAAAACAATGAATATCATCATGAATCAATAACATGTTCAGATCTGAAATCATGGCACTCGGGCCCTAGTGACAAGCATTAAGCATAACAAGTTGCAACAATATCATAAAAGTACCAACAACGGATACTAGGCACCATGCCCTAACAATCTTATGTCTATTACATGAACAATCTCATCCAATCCCTACCATCCCCTTCAGCCTACAGCGGGTATTTACTCACACATGGATGGGGGAAACTTGGATGGTCGATGGAGAGGCGTCGGTGGCGATGATGGCGATGATATCCTCCAATTCCCCGTCCCGGCACGGTGCCAGAACGGAGTTTCTGGTCCCGAAATAGGGTTTTCGATGGCGGCGGAGTTCGGATGTCTTCTGGCAGATTGGTCGAACCCCGTGCGTTTTTAGGTCAAGGGCTTTAATTAGTCCAGAGGGGGGCGCTTGGGGCTGGCCGAGGCGGCGTCCCCATGTGGCGGAGCGGCCGTGGGCCCACCGCGCCGCCACATGGTGTGCGCGCCTCGTGGCTCCCCTCCGTCTCGTCTTCTGGCTCCGTGGGTCTTCTGTAAAAATAGGCCCATTGCAATTATTTCCGTGGATTTTCCTGAAAGTTGATTTTCTGCACAAAAATAAGACACCAGGGCAATTCTGCTGAAAACAGCGTTAGTCCGTGTTAGTTGTATCCAAAACACACAAATTAGAGGCAAAACAATAGCAAAAGTGTTCGGGAAAGTAGATACGTTTTGGACGTATCAGCAACCCTCGCATCGTTTTCTTCAGTCCTCTTGAGAAGCGCCTGGTAATCCTTGTCGCGTTCAGCCTGTGCGGCTTCAGCAGCATCCGCCTTCTTCTTGATGGCAGCCAATTCTTCCTCTGACTTCTTCTTCATGGCAGCCAGCTCCGCTTTCATTTCTGCACTCTCGTCCTGCGATCTCTTGAGCTGATCTTCCAGAGCAAGAACTTGAGAAGATACAACAGCTGCAGTTGGCTTGGTACCAGAACCAGACTGAATACCAATGTTTTTTAGGAATGTGCTTTTTGGGCACTCTTTGGTAAGAACTTTCGCAACGACCTCAACATTAGACTTTGGCGGTGCGCCTTCTGGCAAAGGAATAACCATCTCAGCTTCCATAGCGGCCTAGACATCATTTTCCAAAAGAATGGTTCACACCGTACAATTGTGCAAGAATGGTTCAAACTTGTGAAATGCACAAGTCACTTACTATTGCAGCTTTAGCTTCCTCAGAGAAACCATCCTTCTTGTTGTGATGGGTCACCTTAAAAAGGTCAATTGCATCAAGCTCTTCACCATTGCTCTCCTCCCTCCGGAAATGATGTTCACCAAGAATCGAACATAAGCTTGTGGAGACAAGAGTAAATTGCAAAAGGAAATTCTGAAAGAGGGTTCTTATAGTTGCATACACATGAGCTGCATAGATCCGAGAGCCAGTCTTCTAGGAAAATTTGACCGCCGAACGATTGTCCTTGTTCTTCATACATGTAGTCTGCAGATGCGCACAATTATGTAAGCTATCCAGCAATATGCATAGTATAAAGATGAGAAATATGTCTGGCATACATACAAAGATACCCTGTCACAACAATATGCATACATTTCTTTCACTGAAGTAAAAACATACCCTGTGTTTTGGGGTTTCCCACAGAGCAATGAGAGCTTGCCATTCTTCATCTGAGGCACCCTTAGCAGGGGACTTGATGCTGTCTTCATTTGTTGGCATTTTGTCAAAATAATACCTCTTGAGGACGTAGCGCTCGTTCTTCATCACGTTCTTCGAGATGTCACATCAAGCATTCTTGATGACATCCGACTCGTGTCCATGTTGAAATTTGCCTACAAAGCAAACAAGGGAAATGACACAAAGTTAGTTATCATGAGCTTTTAACAATCAGAGCAAGCACTCATATTAGTTAACCAATCAAATGGTGATCAAGAAGATTACCCCCACTTTCCCAATGAAGTTGGGAAACATATTCTTGTCCTTCTTGTACACATTGAAATGCGAAAAGACTAGCATCTGGTCTCTTGCAATCAATCCACCCTCCAATGCAAACTTGGCAGCCGACAAAGGCTTCTTAGGACGTTTCATCCCTTCAGGAATCTCAATGGTAAACTTGGCTCCCAACCCTTGGGTAATCTTCTCCAGCCCTTTACCCTTCCTTTTACGCTTGACAACAGTAGATAGTGCGGTTGCATCTGAATAGCATACATACAAAGATCATGTCAGAAAACAACACACATCCAAAAGAGTCTAGAAAGATAACAAATGCAGATGATAGCGTGGACAACTGTCCAAAGGAAAACTTGCCTGCATCACTGAATTCAACATCAGGATCAAGGAAGCTATCAGAGTCAAACTGCTCATGACCCCTGCCAGCAGATGCAGTGGGACTGGGCCCCTACACATAATACTTCCTTAATCCATTGACCGGGATCCTTCATCCATCTCGCGCCGAGCTTCTATGATTGTTGCGGAGCGGGGTATCTTCATGAAAAGACAAAGGAAAGTGATCAAATATGAGGTGCCAAAAATAATCCAAGAAAAGCAAATTTTATTGTACATAGAGGATGCCAAATTGGTCCCATTTTGCAGGAGCGGTCTCACCATTTCCAAGGCGGCATGGGATCGAAAGAAAAAATAAATAGCCAAAAATCAGGGGGTAAAAAAATCCAAGAAAAAGAAACATCGTTGTTCATAGAGGATGACATGTGGGACCCATGAGCCAGCAACGTCCTCTACGTTTCAAAGGCGAAATAAGTAGCCCAAAATCACGGGGTCCAAAAAATCCAAGAAAAGAAGCATTATTGTTCATAGAGGCTGACATGTGGGACCTATTTCGCAGGAGCGGTCTGGAAGTTTCAAAGGCGGCATGAGATCGAAAGAAAAAGGAAAATGACCAAATATCAGGTGCCAAAAATGATCCAAGAATAGAAACTTTATTGTACAAAGATGATGAAATGCGGGTCCCATTTTACGAGCAACGTCCTCTACGTTTCAAAGGCGACGGGGATCAAAATAAAAAGGCAAATAACCAGAAATTAGGAGTAAAAAATAACTCCAAGAAAGAAAAGGTTTATTGTTCATAGAGGCTAACATGTGGGATCCATGATCCGGCAACATCCTCAATGTTTCAAAGGCGGCATGAGATCGAAAGAAAAAAGAAAAGTGACCAAATATCAGCTGCTAAAAATAATCCAAGAAAAGAAAATTTTATTATTCATAGAGGCTGACATGTGGGACCCATGATTCAACAACGTCCTCAATGTTTCAAAGGCGGCATGAGATCGAAAGAAAAGGCAAGTGACCAAATTTCAAGGGGTCAAAAAAAATCAATAAAAGAAACATTTATCGTTCAGAGAGGATGACATGCGGGACTCATGAGCCTGCAGCGTAAATGGCTCGATTGGAGAACGTGAACGAGATGGCGTGATCGAGAAAAATCATCGCTAGAGACGCTGCCATCTAGGCCCTACATCCCTGGGCGGTGAGGATTTATGTTGACTTGGCCGGTGCACCCAAGAATTCATCATGCACCACGTCACCTGCCACCATAGGCAATGTTTTCCACGTTAACGCCGGGCTAGATGGCCTCAAAAACGAGATTTTGTTTTTACATGCACCACGGAGAGAGCAAAAATCATCGAGGATGGTGCATCCGCAACCTCGGCCCGACTTTCAATCCGTCGGCCATGGCAACTTTTCTTGTAGTGAGCACTAATGATAGTCTGTGTGTACTAATATGTCTAACAAGTTGGCACACAGAGGGTGTCAATGATGTTATAAGAAGTGACCTTTATGTAACTAATACAATCCGTTGTTCATGGTTACCTTGTGGATGGTAAAATAGATAAAATGTATGAAAAAAATGATATATATTTCAAAACAAAATAATCATGTTCCATCTTTATATGTGCATTTCAGGGACTTGTGTATATGTAATTCAAACAATTGACTGTTAAATACATATATTATTTGCACCCATGTTTGAAGCAAGTGGGCGAGCTAATCCATGTGTGTTATATATCGTAACACCAAAGTATATCGGTACACAAAATAATTTATATAAACGAGATTTAAAAGTAAAGGCAGCACGAGATAGCAGAAAATAAAAGGTTACGTTACATCTATCACGACTAAACCCGGAGGGCCATGTCACCTAGTGCGTTGACATTACATCATTTTTAATAAACTTGTGCACCATGTGATGAATAAAAGCAAATCAGATTATGTGCATGACCATAGAAACGTACATAGTGACTTATAAATATGAAGTTGTTATCGTCACATAAATTATTAACCCGAGAAAACTTAAAGTTGATGTCACATCAGATGCATTGGCATTGCATTATTTCTAATAAACTTGTGCAGCATGCGATAAATAACAAAGCAAATCAGATTGTGTGAATGACCATAGTGACTTATAAACAGCAAGTTATTATCATCACATAAATTATTAAACTTGTGCACCATGTGATAAATAACAAAGCAAATTAGATTTTTTGCACGACCATAGAAACGCACAAAGTGACTTATAAACATGAAGTTGTTATCATCACATAAATAATTATATTTGTGCACCATGTGATAAATAATAAAGCAAATCAGATTTTTTTGCATGATCATAGAAACGTACATAGTGACTTATAAACATCAAGCTGTTATCATCACATAAATTATTAACCCGACAAAAATTAAAGTTGATTTCACATCAGGTGCATTGACATTGCATAATTTTTAATAAATTTTTGCATCATGCGATAAATAACAAATCAAATCAGATTGTGTGAATCACCATAGAAATGTATTGACTGACTTATAAACATCAAGTTGTTATCATCACATATACTATTAAACTTGTGCATCATGTGATAAATAATAAAGCAAATCAGATTATGTGCATGTACATAGAAAAGTACAGAGTGACTTACAAACATCAAGTTGTTATCATCACATAAATTATTAACCCGAGAAAAATTAAAGTTGATGTCACGTTAGGTGCATTGATATTGCATCATTTTTAATAAACTTGTGGATCATGCGATAAATAACAAAGCAAATCAGATTGTGTGAATCACCATAGAACCGTACATAGTGACTTATAAACATCAAGTTGTTATCATCACATAAATTAATAAACTTATGCACCATGCGATAAATAACAAAGAAAATCAGATTGTGTGTATGACCATAGAAACGTACAGAGTGACTTATAAACATCAAGTTGTTGTCATCACATAAATTATTAACCCGAGAAAAAATAAAATTACTGTCACATCAGGTGCATTGACATTGCATCATTTTTTAATAAACTTGTGCACCATGCGGCAAATAACAAAGCAAATCAGATTGTGTGAATCAACATACAAACGTACAGAGTGACTTATAAACATCAAGTTGTTACCATCACATAAATTATTAAATTTGTGCACCATGTGATGAATAACAAATCAAATCAGATTCTGTGCATGACCATAGAAACGTACAGAGTGACTTATAAACATCAAGTTGTTATCATCACATAAATTATTAACCCGAGAAAAATTGAAGTTGATGTCACATCAGATGCATTGACATTGCATCATTTTTTAATAAGCTTGTGCATCATACGATAAATAACAAAGCAAATCAGATTGTGTGAATGACCATAGAAACATACAGAGTGACTTATAAGCATCAAGTTGTCACCATCACATAAATTATTAAACTTGTGCACCATGCGATAAATAACAAAGCAAATCAGATTCTTTGCATGACCATAGAAACGTACAGAGTGACTTATAAACGTCAGTTGTTATCATCACATAAATTATTAACCTAAGAAAAATTGAAGTTTATGTTTCATCAGGTGCATTGACATTGCATCATTTTTAAATAAACTTGTGCATCATGCCATAAATAACAAAGCAAATCAGATTTTGTGCATACAGAGTGACTTATAAACATCAAGTTGTTATCATCACATAAATTATTAACTCGAGAAAAATTAAACTTAATGTCACATCAGGTGCATTGACATGCATAATTTTAATAAACCTGTGCATCATGTGATAAATAACAAACTAAATCAGATTGTGTGAAGGCTCGAAGCATTTCTTTGAGGTTTTTCATTGCTAAGATTGTGCTTACTTATGTTGATGAGGATGGTGTAAAAAACAACTACGCCATAAATTTGTAAGTAATACAGTTCCACGATTGCGTATATGTAATATAGCGTGATTTTATAAACAACTTGTGTAACTTTTACCAATGCGTAAGGCATTTTTGTCTTTTATATCGATGTCTTTTTTGCTTAAATCCATGTTTTACTACTCAGGCCAAGACGCTATTGAAAATGTATCCAGCCACCGAGTTATTCGGGTGTGTTTCATTAGTGAACCATTGAATCAAAGCCCCTGGGTATCGGGTGTAAAATAATTGAAATAACATCATGATAGAAAAATTTATCTTTCTTAATGACGAAATACGAAGATATAGTATGATCGATTGGACTCAACCGAAGGCCCATAGGGCGACGGACTCGATATCATGGCTAACAAGCTTGATTTGTAAGTAATATAAACTGCTTGGCTGAGAAGACTGGCCATGGGCATTATTCATCAATACGAAAGCTAAGTACTTATGCTTAGAACCGACGTAGATGGTGGACCTTCCATGGGTTTTGTTCCATCTGAACCGTTTTCTTATCCTTAATCCGGTATAATCCTCCAGGGATTACTTCTGTAATGATATAGGGCCCTATCCATGGAGACTCGACCTTTCGATGTTTTTCTTGCTACAATCAAAGGACTAAGTCACATACCTCAAAAGATCGAGGTCTTAGTCGATGACTGTGGTAATTTCTCAGATTCTGCTCGAGATGATGTTGCCCGGGCAAGTGGCACATCGCTGGCTTCATCCAGTACGTCTATGTCATCTTCGAGTGCTTTGTTCGATGCAAACTCTTCATATTTTGCGACTCTAGGAGCGTCGTGTGTAATTTCGACTGGAAGCACGGCTTCGGCACCATGGACCATGAAGAAAGGGGTTTCTTCCGTAGATGTGTTTGGAGTTGTTCGTAAACTCCACAGGACGGAGGGGAGTTCTTCGATCCAAGCTCCATTGGCCCTCTTTTAAGGTGTTAGCAACCGTTTCTTAATGCCAATGCATATGAGCCTATTGGCTTTTCAACTTGTCATTTTTTCTGCGGTTGCGCCACTGAGGCAAATTTCAGCTGGATGTCAAGCTTATCGCAAAACTCCTTGAACTCTCCTAAAGTGAAGTTAGAGTCATTATCTGTGATGAGACTATGAGGCACGCCGAAGCGGAAGACAATTGACTCCACAAAGTTCACCGCCTCCGTTGCCTCGGCCATTTGATACCTTCGATCTGGAAGCACTGCTAAAATGGTGTAAAGGAAACGTCTACAAGACTTGATAGTTAATTTTACTTAATGGATACCGGACCTTTCTAGTTTAATTCTAAGGGGGTTGTGTTCAATGATGGAAATAGGCAAGGGTTAAGGTTTCTCCTACAGCTATGCATACGTATATAATTGAAGCGCATATATATAACAAATAAAGTAGAGATAAGAGATTTGTGAGTAGCACATCCGTAAATACTCTTGCCCCTAAAGCTAGAGGTGACAAGAGCCTCTTGGTCCAACCACTGTCCTCACAGCCAAGAGCAACAACAATTATTCAGCATATGAATACCGACCAAAGCATTGAGCTAGATGATTATGCCATGATCCCGAATGAATCACTAAACATGTATCGTTATTTTCCCCTTTCTGTCACTGAAGTTTCATTCTCCACTCATCCCACATCTTCCCTTGATCGATCCGAATGATATAGGTACCTGCAGATCATCGAAATGAGGCAAAGAGACAAGGATAGAAGATTGCAAAACTCATATTCAATCCTTACACATGTAATAATATTAGATGCACATAAACACTGCGAGGATTCACCCAACCCGCAACCCGTGAGGACGACTCACACAAAATATCATGATCAATAACAAAGATAGAAATCATTGGGGCAAATACATAGATTGAAATCACAATATTCTTACAATGGTCGTCAATTCTCAAGAAGATCTCTATTACAATGGTGATGGCTACGGCTATGGAGGAGATTGGAGATGGAATGGATGAACTATGGTGGTGGATCTCCTTCGTGTGGTGCAGATGGATCTGATGGATGACGGCTCTGTTTGGCGATGAATGACTCTCTTTTTGGTGTCGGATCCTTCACGAAACCTAAGGAAGGCTGCGACACATGGTACGGGCAGGCTTGCCCGTACCGATGCTCGTTAAAGTCCCTAGAACCGTCTCTTCGAGCGTAATCAACTTTGTCGTACTCCTGACGCGATTTTCTTAAGTAATTGCAGGTCTATTTGTCATTATGATGTGATTTCCTGCACACCATTCAAAAATAGAAGAGATTACACATCTTTGCATTAATTAGTCATTAGTGTCAAGTTGAGAGGTAAACTTAGTCAATTTATTCAATTAGCTAAGGTTTTAAACGTGAGAAAAAGTGGCGTATTTCACAGCCATCACCTTTGTAACTAGTTTTGCTTCAATCCGTTTTGTAAATTTATCGACTGCTACAAGCAAATAAACATGTCCTCCATGCGAAGATTTGTGTAATTTTCCAACCATATCCAAGCCCCACCCAGCGAAGGGCCATGCTAAATGTATCGACATCATCTCTATTGCCGGTGCTGAGGTTTCTTGGCAAACATCTGGCACCCCTCGCTGGTTTTAACAATCTCCTTAGCGTCTTCCACAACAGTTAACCAGTAGAACTCTACTCTAAAAGATTTGGCTATTATTGCTCGATAACCTGTGTGACGACCACAGATCCTTTCATGTATGTCCTTGAGGATAGCTTGCCCTTCTACGGGTGTGACGCACTGCTGAAGGATGCCTATGATGCTCCTTTTATATAATTCACCTTTTACCATCTGAAAAGCTTTGGAGCGTCACGCAATCCTTCGTGCTTCGACTTGGTTATATGACAACTCTTTATTTAGCAGATATGCTATGTATGGCTGCATCCGTGTAAGTTCCACCATCATGACATTCCTTGTTACTTCTATCGCGGTTGTGTCTATTTCCATCTCATCGGGTGCGGCCATATAGCCCCCGAATTCTTTTTCCCTTTCGCTTTTTCACCTTTAGACACATGGTACTACCGCTGATACGAGCAGTGGTGGTCATACTAGAGTCTGTAGAAAAGTTTACCCGATGACGTGGCACATATGGAAATGCTCGATTTTGAAACCATATTATTTTGTCTAGCTTCCTCATCGTCAACGTTAGTATGGAAATGAATGAAATGAAATCTGTGTATGCACAGTGTGCTGAGTAACATCTATAATTTATTCGAATTGACAAATGGAAATTCGTAAAATTACACAATATAGAGAGAAGTATAAAACTTAGAACTATTTATTTCTTGGTGGACATAACAATGGACCTATCTAGTTCACCAATAACCCTTGCATCCATCTCTCAGTACAAATTATCAACATACACACACACACGATTACATGGAAATTATATATAACATGGGTACATACGCAAATTGGTTGCACATAAGTATATCAACCAAGTGATTACAGAAAATCATTTCTCCTGTATTTTACAAGTATATTTCCTTCTGGCTCTGCCAGGAATTTTCTTGAGTCTGTCTTGGGGAAAGTAGAGATCAATTCCAGGTCAAAGTTCCTGAGAAGATGGCTCCATATAACTTTAATTTGCATGTAAGCGTATGCCTCACCGATGCAAACATGCCGACCACCACCAAATGTTGAATAAGAAAACTTTCCACCGACTTTGTCCTCTCTTCTTTCGGAGCCAAACCGGTATGGATCATATAACTCAGGGTCCTTGTAGATATATGGAATACTATTGTTCACTACAGTAGGACTAGCTACGATGTGCTCTTGCGGGATCTCATATTGTTTTCCCTCTTTCGTCATCACCCTGAAGTTCTTATGTGCCTTGCGAACTAGCAGTGGTATAGGTGGGTGGAGCCTTACCGCCTCTTTGATGCAACTATGAAGTATGTCCATCTCTAAAAGGACGTTGTAGTCTAGCTTGTCCTTGTGTTTCTTGGTGATTTGCTCTTGCTCCTCAACGGCGGCCCTCAAGAATATCGGATGGCTGAGTAGACAAGCTCCGGTCCAAGTACTTGAGATAGAGCTTGTATGTTCTCCTGCAAATAGCAAGCCAATAATCAATCCCGCTACCTCTTCCACTGTTGTAGATTGGCCATCTTTATACTTGGAGTCAATCAATTTCTGCAGTGTGTCCTCCTCGACTGCACCAGATCTCTTACGGGACTCCACCACATCAGATAGTATTTCAGTTAGTCTGATGCGTGCTCTATCACGCCGGCGGTTTGCTGGAGTTGGGAGATACGGATATAAGAAATTAATCAAGGACACACCACTTCCGAGATCACGAAGCAGTGCGTTGACCTCGTCAAACATGTTTTCCCGGACCTCCTTTCCGAGTAAACATCGGCTTGATATCAGCATGAGTATCTGCTCGAACTCAAACTTCAGATTGACTATGCCCTCCTTTCCCCATTTGGCAAAGTATCCCTGCGTACATAGAAACGAGATATCAGTGCGCTTTTCTGAAACCTCTATATAAGCGTCGATGTACTAGCATCGTTTCCATGAAGGAAAGGTCAAGGTCGTCCTAAGGTAGCCAGCTAAGCAGGCGAAGTTATAGAAAATGTCACCCCAGCGTGACGCCCCCGGTAGCCTCTCATCCGAAGCATGGACGTCAGCCATGCTTTAAAAAAAAATCAAAGTTGCCGGGGCATAGCAGATTTTTTTCTTGTCAACTTCTATGTTGTGTTGCGCCAAGTGGCTAGTTTCCTCACATTTTTTTCAATATATTCTTCGATGTTAAATGCATGCTTATCAGAATAGGTACGCACCTCCACTTCTTGTATCATGGGTGAAACATGCCTGCTCAAGCTTGATGGCTTCAGCGCTTCAATGTGGAAGCGGGTCTGTTCAACACGAGTAGCACTGTCTCGGCCATAGAAAACCGTATTGCCGAACATGGGCACCGTGAACTCAAACAGATTTCCATGGCTAATTTCTGATTCCAAGCCTTGAAAGAAATGACCCGTGACCTCAGGCCCGATCAACAGAGTTACATTTAGTCCAAAGGGTCTTACCATGAATACACTGCCATACTTCAAATATAGATCATTGAGCACAGCAGGCAGGCCTTTCTTCAGGAGGGTAGGTAATTGTGCTAGGAGGGTAATCCCACCTACTCTAGGTGGAAGATGACTTTGACGCTGTGGAGATCTTGCCCTTGAAATCTTTGTGGATAACACAATGATGAAAAGAAGAGCCACAACGTAGCCCAAAGTGTTGCTACTTGGAAAGTCCATGGTATTGCTTATTATATCCTGCATCAACAGGAATATGAGTTAGAGAATACCATATGCCTTGTTTCGGTAGAACTCCCTTGCTAGTGCTACGAAAGGGCAAACATTTAAATCAATGAAAATATTACTCGGGAGCATAGCTCTATACCGGAGCTAAAATCAATGAATCCATTGCACCAACTTTAAGTAGAGGATCTAGCGTACCTAAATACCAGAACGCAGAGATGAGGGCTGCAATCTCACGAGTGTGTACACCAACTGCAAGCTAGTGTCTCACAGTATAATTGGAGAAGAACGCCTCAGATGGAAAACATAGAACGGGGGCTAAGGACCTTATATAGAGTTAGTGCAGGGCTAGCTAGCCAACAAACATATATCTACGGTCCCCATGGACCAAGTCTAGCTAGGTTTCCAACTACTTGCCACTCCCTGACTAATGGCTGCTGTTTCTTCTTGTTTGGAAATTAATTCGGCTCCGTCCCCAGTGGTTTGCAATGCTTCGTTACTTTTTTTTGCAACTGTTTAATCATACCGATTGTACTCAAAAAAGGAATACGGTTACGCAATTTTTTTAGCTCAAAGGTGTGTGTTATTTATCGTCACACCAAAGTATTATCAGTACCCGAAAGAATTTTTGTAAACAAGATTTGAAGAACATGTAATTTATATAAGACCGGTTTAGTTATATTTGCATAGAAATTAACAAATATATATTAGTGATGCTAGGTAGACAGAACCGGTGTTATAGTTCACACAAGTGACAACTGCAACATGGATGGTGAGCAGTTGAGGAAGGTAAGGAAGGTCCTCGTCAAGGTACCTAGGCAAGAGGTCATTTGCTTCAAGCTTCTTACTACAATCGGCAACTAGTAATCCAAATTATTCAATTTATATCAGCAAAGAAGTGCATTGATTGAGCCATATTACTAGTTAATTTCTATTAAATAGTAAAAAAATCCCGGTGAAAGTTCTAACATTAAATTGGAGTTTGTGTCTAATTATTTGTCTAAAAAGGTGTCACACACAAGGTACCAATGAGACTAGGAAAAGCGGCAGCAGTATTCTTCCCGGTAAAATAGGAGACGGAAGGTGGTGTAGGCAGCACCGTAAAAGGGTAGAACTTCATTTTCCATTGTTAAAAAATACTATGAATGCTGATTTTTTATGAATTACTGCCGAAAAATTACGTACCGGTGAAGAATTACTGACTAGTAATTGTCGTCTAGAACTATAGTTGAGATTGAAAATTCATGTAAAATTATCACGCTTATGCACCGTTGAGAAATTACCATCGCACAAATATGCTTCCTAAAAGAACTACTATACTAGTTGACATCAACAAGCGATAAATTATGGGCAAGTTGAACATTTCTACTAGAGACAAATTACTCCGAAGTTAATGTTGCGGAAAAATCACAAACCGGAGTACTATTCATACGAGCGCATGAACGGTACCCGGAGGCATGAGGAGGCAGACGAAGATTATAGCTTTTATATTGAGTATAAATTATTATGCACCGATGAAGAATTATTGTATGGTAATTATCTTCCAGAACTACGGTTGAGATTGAAAATTTGTATAAAAATTATCGCGCTTATGCACGCTTGAGAAATTAACATCGTACAAATATGCACCCTGAAAGAATTACTATACTAGTTGATATCGACACACAATAAATTACAGCTACTATACTAGTTGATATCGACATGCGATAAATTACAGCGGAAATTAAGTGTTTCTGCTGACGATAAATTACACCAAAATTTGATTATTTCGACAGACGAATTACTGCCAAAAAATTATTATTGAAACATAAAAATAAAAGTTAAAAAAACTACAAACGGGAGTAATGTTCATGCGCACGCATGAACAGTACCCGGAGCCATGAGAGCGAGGCAATAAGCTTGTAGCTTTTATATATA
>NC_061508.1:18085161-18097556 GCF_022539505.1 Lolium rigidum | reverse complement strand
TCGAAAGAAAAAATAAATAGCCAAAAATCGGGGGTAAAAAAATCCAAGAAAAAGAAACATCGTTGTTCATAGAGGCTGACATGTGGGACCCATGAGCCAGCAACGTCCTCTACGTTTCAAAGGCGAAATAAGTAGCCCAAAATCACGGGGTCCAAAAAATCCAAGAAAAGAAGCATTATTATTCATAGAGGCTGACATGTGGGACCTATTTCGCAGGAGCGGTCTGGAAGTTTCAAAGGCGGCATGAGATCGAAAGAAAAAGGAAAATGACCAAATATCAGGTGCCAAAAATGATCCAAGAATAGAAACTTTATTGTACAAAGATGATGAAATGCGGGTCCCATTTTACAGCAACGTCCTCTACGTTTCAAAGGCGACAGGGGATCAAAATAAAAAGGCAAATAACCAGAAATTAGGGGTAAAAAATAACTCCAAGAAAGGAAAGGTTTATTGTTCATAGAGGCTAACATGTGGGATCCATGATCCGGCAACATCCTCAACGTTTCAAAGGCGGCATGAGATCGAAAGAAAAAAGAAAAGTGACCAAATATCAGCTGCTAAAAATAATCCAAGAAAAGAAAATTTTATTATTCATAGAGGCTGACATGTGGGACCCATGATTCAACAACGTCCTCAATGTTTCAAAGGCGGTATGAGATCGAAAGAAAAGGCAAGTGACCAAATATCAAGGGGTCAAAAAAAATCAATAAAAGAAACATTTATCGTTTAGAGAGGATGACATGCGGGACCCATGAGCCTGCAGCGTAAATGGCTCGATTGGAGAACGTGAACGAGATGGCGTGATCGAGAAAAATCATCGCTAGAGACGCTGCCATCTAGGCCCTACATCCCTGGGCGGTGAGGATTTATGTTGACTTGGCCGGTGCACCCAAGAATTCATCATGCACCACGTCACCTGCCACCATAGGCAATGTTTTCCACGTTAACGTCGGGCTAGATGGCCTCAAAAACGAGATTTTGTTTTTACATGCACCACGGAGAGAGCAAAAATCATCGAGGATGGTGCATCCGCAACCTCGGCCCGACTTTCAATCCGTCGGCCATGGCAACTTTTCTTGTAGTGAGCACTAATGATAGTCTCGTGTGTACTAATATGTCTAACAAGTTGGCACACGGAGGGTGTCAATGATGTTATAAGAAGTGACCTTTATGTAACTAATACAATCCGTTGTTCATGGTTACCTTGTGGATGGTAAAATAGATAAAATGTATGAAAAAAATGATATATATTTCAAAACAAAATAATCATGTTCCATCTTTATATGTGCATTTCAGGGACTTGTGTATATGTAATTCAAACAATTGACTGTTAAATACATATATTATTTGCACCCATGTTTGAAGCAAGTGGGCGAGCTAATCCATGTGTGTTATATATCGTAACACCAAAGTATATCGGTACACAAAATAATTTATATAAACGAGATTTAAAAGTAAAGGCAGCACGAGATAGCAGAAAATAAAAGGTTACGTTACATCTATCACGACTAAACCCGGAGGGCCATGTCACCTAGTGCGTTGACATTACATCATTTTTAATAAACTTGTGCACCATGTGATGAATAAAAGCAAATCAGATTATGTGCATGACCATAGAAACGTACATAGTGACTTATAAATATGAAGTTGTTATCGTCACATAAATTATTAACCCGAGAAAACTTAAAGTTGATGTCACATCAGATGCATTGGCATTGCATTATTTCTAATAAACTTGTGCAGCATGCGATAAATAACAAAGCAAATCAGATTGTGTGAATGACCATAGTGACTTATAAACAGCAAGTTATTATCATCACATAAATTATTAAACTTGTGCACCATGTGATAAATAACAAAGCAAATTAGATTTTTTGCACGACCATAGAAACGCACAAAGTGACTTATAAACATGAAGTTGTTATCATCACATAAATAATTATATTTGTGCACCATGTGATAAATAATAAAGCAAATCAGATTTTTTTGCATGATCATAGAAACGTACATAGTGACTTATAAACATCAAGCTGTTATCATCACATAAATTATTAACCCGACAAAAATTAAAGTTGATGTCACATCAGGTGCATTGACATTGCATAATTTTTAATAAATTTTTGCATCATGCGATAAATAACAAATCAAATCAGATTGTGTGAATCACCATAGAAATGTATTGACTGACTTATAAACATCAAGTTGTTATCATCACATATACTATTAAACTTGTGCATCATGTGATAAATAATAAAGCAAATCAGATTATGTGCATGTACATAGAAAAGTACAGAGTGACTTACAAACATCAAGTTGTTATCATCACATAAATTATTAACCCGAGAAAAATTAAAGTTGATGTCACGTTAGGTGCATTGATATTGCATCATTTTTAATAAACTTGTGGATCATGCGATAAATAACAAAGCAAATCAGATTGTGTGAATCACCATAGAACCGTACATAGTGACTTATAAACATCAAGTTGTTATCATCACATAAATTAATAAACTTATGCACCATGCGATAAATAACAAAGAAAATCAGATTGTGTGTATGACCATAGAAACGTACGGAGTGACTTATAAACATCAAGTTGTTGTCATCACATAAATTATTAACCCGAGAAAAAATAAAATTACTGTCACATCAGGTGCATTGACATTGCATCATTTTTTAATAAACTTGTGCACCATGCGACAAATAACAAAGCAAATCAGATTGTGTGAATCAACATACAAACGTACAGAGTGACTTATAAACATCAAGTTGTTACCATCACATAAATTATTAAATTTGTGCACCATGTGATGAATAACAAATCAAATCAGATTCTGTGCATGACCATAGAAACGTACAGAGTGACTTATAAACATCAAGTTGTTATCATCACATAAATTATTAACCCGAGAAAAATTGAAGTTGATGTCACATCAGATGCATTGACATTGCATCATTTTTTAATAAGCTTGTGCATCATACGATAAATAACAAAGCAAATCAGATTGTGTGAATGACCATAGAAACATACAGAGTGACTTATAAGCATCAAGTTGTCACCATCACATAAATTATTAAACTTGTGCACCATGCGATAAATAACAAAGCAAATCAGATTCTTTGCATGACCATAGAAACGTACAGAGTGACTTATAAACGTCGGTTGTTATCATCACATAAATTATTAACCTAAGAAAAATTGAAGTTTATGTTTCATCAGGTGCATTGACATTGCATCATTTTTAAATAAACTTGTGCATCATGCCATAAATAACAAAGCAAATCAGATTTTGTGCATACAGAGTGACTTATAAACATCAAGTTGTTATCATCACATAAATTATTAACTCGAGAAAAATTAAACTTAATGTCACATCAGGTGCATTGACATGCATAATTTTAATAAACCTGTGCATCATGTGATAAATAACAAACTAAATCAGATTGTGTGAAGGCTCGAAGCATTTCTTCGAGGTTTTTCATTGCTAAGATTGTGCTTACTTATGTTGATGAGGATGGTGTAAAAAAACAACTACGCCATAAATTTGTAAGTAATACAGTTCCACGATTGCGTATATGTAATATAGCGTGATTTTATAAACAACTTGTGTAACTTTTACCAATGCGTAAGGCATTTTTGTCTTTTATATCGATGTCTTTTTTGCTTAAATCCATGTTTTACTACTCAGGCCAAGACGCTATTGAAAATGTATCCAGCCACCGAGTTATTCGGGTGTGTTTCATGAAGGGCAAGTCCCTGCTAGACACGTGGAGATAGTCGGACTGAATGAGCCGTGCGGGAGGAGACACTGCCTGGTTTTGTAGGGTGGTAGACCGACAAATAATTGAAACGAAAATGATTTCTAAATAGAGAACTAAATTATGAACCATTTTGATCTTTGCACTTTTAACGTAATTATATAGTGGACTTTTTTTGCGCCGTAAGTGTCCTGGTTGTGCACCATAGGTGTTCATGTCTCGAGTAATTATCTATTGGATGTGCCCACAACAAAGTGAAACAGAGTGCAAGTGGTAATTTTTTTTGCAAAACACAATAGTGGAAGATTGAGTCTTAACAAAGTGATCCGATGGGTTTTGAGATTGACGAAGTCATCACATGTGTAGTCTTCTATCGATGAGAACATCGCCTCAAGAATATATGGTGAGACATCAAAGTGTCAAACCTGAGGTTTAATCCCTGGTGGGTTGGAGTTATCACTACTCTTCTAACCATCAAACCATAGGTTGCAGTTCAAGTGGTAATTGGCACACCAAATATTGTATAAACACACTTTGTTTTAATCTATTAATTTTTTGCCAAAATGTGAACATAACAATCTTTTAAAAATAGAACAAAAATAAGGAAACAAGCGTATCTAGACCTAGATACACCAAGACTCAAGAACTTGTCCAATCACCCTTCTAGGTCTTAGCAAACAAAACAAAATTAAGCTCCGTAAATCTTTATAAAATTATGCATATTCATATTGAGTTAATATATACTTATCATGATTTTTCTTTGTCAAACATCATGACCATTTGCTAAAAAAAAATCAACAAATGAAAAAATGAGACTCACCCTGCCCAAATTGCGAACCAATTAATTCACAACCGAATATGTTTTTGTGAACTCACTGACGAAATATTAAAAATCGATGTAACCAGGTTCTAAAAATCCGCTCTCAAGAGAAACGGGAAAAATCCACCGAAAACCAGCCTCCCTCCTAGCGACGCGACGTCAACGCGAGAGCCCTTATTTCCCCGAGTTCCTCCCAAATACTCCATTGTTTTGACCCTTTGATCGAGCCGGGACTTGGCCAGTGTGCCAGCGCTGAGAACGATACGCTGACCGATGTTCCATGGAGAAGCAGCGAGAGCTAGCGCCAAGTATGGAACGAAACGTACGAAGCCCGCTTCCTGCCCATGTACGGATCAGATCAGATTAGATTGGATTAGATTAGACGAGCCAATGTTCAATCGGGACGGAAGTGACGACCCGCACACCGAGGTGTCTAGTTTTCCTTTGCGGCGTGTGAGTTTTATTCTTAGTTAACTGATCATCTGCTTGCGTAATATCATGTCGGCCAAGAATCGGTAGACAAGTACGTGGAGTTGTTCATGCGTGGCCGTGCCAAATCTTCTTTGTTCCGACGACATTTCGAACATCGGCTGATGGCTAAGTCGTCGTCTAGTGTTTGCGACATATGGAAAAGGCCATCTCGGAATGAAAAATCAGTTCGATCATAAGTTAGCTAGCATGGACCTCATCGAGAAATTCTCTTGCAGGTTCATTAGCTAGATTTGCACGGTTCTAATTTCTATAACTCTACCCTAAAAATTAAATATCCTGCCCATTCGTGGAAACTTGACAAAATACTCCATTTGTTTTGACTTTCTGCTATCCGAGAGATGGCCGTGTCATGGTGCGCGAGCTAGGTGAGAGCGATATGTACTGACCAATCAATGGGAGTTTCACTTAGTATAGGGATCTGTACGTGAACGTTTTAATGATCAATAAGGACGTTATCTTGCCGCAAAGAAAGGAAATAATTTTTTTAGGAGTGATCAATAATGCAGTATCATATAAGGTTGGTTCGTAGCCGGGTGTAACTTAGAGTAGTAACATGTGTCATGTTACTAGTCTAAGTTACTACCTCCATAGTGGATAGTAACTTATATGTGAATTCATGCATTGTGTTATTTGTTATGTTGTAGCTCATCTTGACTTGGGTTTTGTGATGTTATGGTAATATAGCTAGTTACCATATTACTCTTTTTCCATTTATTATCATGTCATGTCATCAAAATGTCTTGGGGGTGTATGATGTTACTACATATGTTACTCCCAACTATGAATAGTCTAACGGTAGCATGGTCTCCTTATATTATTGATTTGTACAATCTCAAAGCAAAATTGTGTATAAGATCTGCTTGACATTTTTAGTTATACTTGCTATGATATCACTATGATCTTTGTCATTATCAATTATAGTACATATTACTATTACTTGATGCTAATATAGATGTATGTAGACACATTTTAGTCGTAGATACATCTATTTTACTATTAAATAATTTGGATCGGAGGGAGTAATACAGTTTTTTGCATGCATGTAACTTTTTCCCAGGATTTTTTTGATATATTATACGTTTTTTTTCGACGTCGTACGCAAAAGTTATTGCGGTTTTACCATTTTTCAAAACATTTTTGCAAAATAAGTGAAAATTCAAATTTGTTAATTTTCCCTAATAGTAGGTTGCATAACATACAAGAATCCGAAAATATTTTATTTTTTGAATTTTGTATCATTTTCTTTTCTATTTTACAGTGTTAAAAAAGGCGATCCACGGGGGGGGGGGTGGAGGTGCATGGGGAGGCAAAAACCCTTTAGTCCCGGTTCGTAATACGAACCGGGACTAAAGGATAGACCTTTAGTCCCGGTTGGTAATACGAACCGGGACTAAAGGGTTTTGCCCCATAGACCACCCTTTAGTCCCGGTTTGTATTACCAACCGGGACTAAAGGGTCCAAACGAACCGGGACTAAAGGGTTTTCATGATGAACCGGGACCAATACCCCCTATTGGTCCCGGTTTGGTTCAAAACGGGGACTAAAGGGTGGGACAAAAGGTCTCTTTTCCACTAGTGGGAAGGGCAAGTCCCTGCTAGACACGTGGAGATAGTCGGACTGAATGAGCCGTGCGGGAGGAGACACTGCCTGGTTTTGTAGGGTGGTAGACTGACAAATAATTGAAACGAAAATGATTTCTAAATAGAGAACTAAATTATGAACCATTTTGATCTTTGCACTTTTAACGTAATTATATAGTGGACTTTTTTTTGCGCCGTAAGTGTCCTGGTTGTGCACCATAGGTGTTCATGTCTCGATAATTATCTATTGGATGTGCCCACAACAAAGTGAAACAGAGTGCAAGTGGTAATTTTTTTTTGCAAAACACAATAGTGGAAGATTGAGTCTTAACAAAGTGATCCGGTGGGTTTTGAGATTGACGAAGTCATCACATGTGTAGTCTTCTATCGATGAGAACATCGCCTCAAGAATATATGGTGAGACATCAAAGTGTCAAACACTGAGGTTTAATCCCTGGTGGGTTGGAGTTATCACTACTCTTCTAACCATCGAACCATAGGTTGCAGTTCAAGTGGTAATTGGCACACCAAATATTGTGTAAACACACTTTGTTTTAATCTATTAATTTTTTGCCAAAATGTGAACATAACAATCTTTTAAAAATAGAACAAAAATAAGGAAACAAGCGTATCTAGACCTAGATACACCAAGACTCAAGAACTTGTCCAATCACCCTTCTAGGTCTTAGCAAACAAAACAAAATTAAGCTCCGTAAATCTTTATAAAATTATGCATATTCATATTGAGTTAATATATACTTATCATGATTTTTCTTTATCAAACATCATGACCATTTGCTAAAAAAAATCAACAAATGAAAAAATGAGACTCACCACTGCCCAAATTGCGAACCAATTAATTCACAACCGAATATGTTTTTGTGAACTCACTGACGAAATATTAAAAATCGATGTAACCAGGTTCTAAAAATCCGCTCTCAAGAGAAACGGGAAAAATCCACTGAAAACCAGCCTCCCTCCTAGCGACGCGACGTCAACGCGAGAGCCCTTATTTCCCCGAGTTCCTCCCAAATACTCCATTGTTTTGACCCTTTGATCGAGCCGGGACTTGGCCAGTGTGCCAGCGCTGAGAACGATACGCTGACCGATGTTCCATGGAGAAGCAGCGAGAGCTAGCGCCAAGTATGGAGCGAAACGTACGAAGCCCGCTTCCTGCCCATGTACAGATCAGATCAGATTAAATTGGATTAGATTAGACGAGCCAATGTTCAATCGGGACGGAAGTGACGACCTGCACACCGAGGTGTCTAGTTTTCCTTTGCGGCGTGTGAGTTTTATTCTTAGTTAACTGATCATCTGCTTGCGTAATATCATGTCGGCCAAGAATCGGTAGACAAGTACGTGGAGTTGTTCATGCGTGGCCGTGCCAAATCTTCTTTGTTCCGACGACATTTCGAACATCAGGCTGATGGCTAAGTCGTCGTCTAGTGTTTGCGACATATGGAAAAGGCCATCTCGGAATGAAAAATCAGTTCGATCATAAGTTAGCTAGCATGGACCTCATCGAGAAATTCTCTTGCAGGTTCATTAGCTAGATTTGCACGGTTCTAATTTCTATAACTCTACCCTAAAAATTAAATATCCTGCCCATTCGTGGAAACTTGAAAAAATACTCCATTTGTTTTGACTTTCTGCTATCCGAGAGATGGCTGTGTCATGGTGCGCGAGCTAGGTGAGAGCGATATGTACTGACCAATCAATGGGAGTTTCACTTAGTATAGGGATCTGTACGTGAACGTTTTAATGATCAATAAGGACGTTATCTTGCCGCAAAGAAAGGAAATAAATTTTTTAGGAGTGATCAATAATGCAGTATCATATAAGGTTGGTTCGTAGCCGGGTGTAACTTAGAGTAGTAACATGTGTCATGTTACTAGTCTAAGTTACTACCTCCATAGTGGATAGTAACTTATATGTGAATTCATGCATTGTGTTATTTGTTATGTTGTAGCTTATCTTGACTTGGGTTTTGTGATGTTATGGTAATATAGCTAGTTACCATATTACTCTTTTTCCATTTATTATCATGTCATGTCATCAAAATGTCTTGGGGGTGTATGATGTTACTACATATGTTACTCCCAACTATGAATAGTCTAACGGTAGCATGGTCTCCTTATATTATTGATTTGTACAATCTCAAAGCAAAATTGTGTATAAGATCTGCTTGACATTTTTAGTTATACTTGCTATGATATCACTATGATCTTTGTCATTATCAATTATAGTACATATTACTATTACTTGATGCTAATATAGATGTATGTAGACACATTTTAGTCGTAGATACATCTATTTTACTATTAAATAATTTGGATCGGAGGGAGTAATACAGTTTTTTGCATGCATGTAACTTTTTCCCAGGATTTTTTGATATATTATACGTTTTTTTTCGACGTCGTACGCAAAAGTTATTGCGGTTTTACCATTTTTTAAAACATTTTTGCAAAATAAGTGAAAATTCAAATTTGTTAATTTTCCCTAATAGTAGGTTGCATAACATACAAGAATCCGAAAACATTTTATTTTTTGAATTTTGTATCATTTTCTTTTCTATTTTACAGTGTTAAAAAAGGCGATCCACAGGGGGGGGTGGAGGTGCATGGAACCGGGACTAAAGGGTAGACCTTTAGTCCCGGTTGGTAATACGAACCGGGACTAAAGGGTTTTGCCCCATAGACCACCCTTTAGTCCCGGTTTGTATTACCAACCGGGACTAAAGGGTCCAAACGAACCGGGACTAAAGGGTTTTCATGATGAACCGGGACCAATACCCCCTATTGGTCCCGATTTGGTTCAAAACGGGGACTAAAGGGTGGGACGAAAGGTCTCTTTTCCACTAGTGGGAAGGGCAAGTCCCTGCTAGACACGTGGAGATAGTCGGACTGAATGAGCCGTGCGGGAGGAGACACTGCCTGGTTTTGTAGGGTGGTAGACTGACAAATAATTGAAACGAAAATGATTTCTAAATAGAGAACTAAATTATGAACCATTTTGATCTTTGCACTTTTAACGTAATTATATAGTGGACTTTTTTTTGCGCCGTAAGTGTCCTGGTTGTGCACCATAGGTGTTCATGTCTCAGTAATTATCTATTGGATGTGCCCACAACAAAGTGAAACAGTGCAAGTGGTAATTTTTTTTTGCAAAACACAATAGTGGAAGATTGAGTCTTAACAAAGTGATCCGGTGGGTTTTGAGATTGACGAAGTCATCACATGTGTAGTCTTCTATCGATGAGAACATCGCCTCAAGAATATATGGTGAGACATCAAAGTGTCAAACCTGAGGTTTAATCCCTGGTGGGTTGGAGTTATCACTACTCTTCTAACCATCGAACCATAGGTTGCAGTTCAAGTGGTAATTGGCACACCAAATATTGTGTAAACACACTTTGTTTTAATCTATTAATTTTTTGCCAAAATGTGAACATAACAATCTTTTAAAAATAGAACAAAAATAAGGAAACAAGCGTATCTAGACCTAGATACACCAAGACTCAAGAACTTGTCCAATCACCCTTCTAGGTCTTAGCAAACAAAACAAAATTAAGCTCCGTAAATCTTTATAAAATTATGCATATTCATATTGAGTTAATATATACTTATCATGATTTTTCTTTGTCAAACATCATGACCATTTGCTAAAAAAAAATCAACAAATGAAAAAATGAGACTCACCCTGCCCAAATTGCGAACCAATTAATTCACAACCGAATATGTTTTTGTGAACTCACTGACGAAATATTAAAAATCGATGTAACCAGGTTCTAAAAATCCGCTCTCAAGAGAAACGGGAAAAATCCACTGAAAACCAGCCTCCCTCCTAGCGACGCGACGTCAACGCGAGAGCCCTTATTTCCCCGAGTTCCTCCCAAATACTCCATTGTTTTGACCCTTTGATCGAGCCGGGACTTGGCCAGTGTGCCAGCGCTGAGAACGATACGCTGACCGATGTTCCATGGAGAAGCAGCGAGAGCTAGCGCCAAGTATGGAACGAAACGTACGAAGCCCGCTTCCTGCCCATGTACAGATCAGATCAGATTAGATTGGATTAGATTAGACGAGCCAATGTTCAATCAGGACGGAAGTGACGACCTGCACACTGAGGTGTCTAGTTTTCCTTTGCGGCGTGTGAGTTTTATTCTTAGTTAACTGATCATCTGCTTGCGTAATATCATGTCGGCCAAGAATCGGTAGACAAGTACGTGGAGTTGTTCATGCGTGGCCGTGCCAAATCTTCTTTGTTCCGACGACATTTCGAACATCAGCTGATGGCTAAGTCGTCGTCTAGTGTTTGCGACATATGGAAAAGGCCATCTCGGAATGAAAAATCAGTTCGATCATAAGTTAGCTAGCATGGACCTCATCGAGAAATTCTCTTGCAGGTTCATTAGCTAGATTTGCACGGTTCTAATTTCTATAACTCTACCCTAAAAATTAAATATCCTGCCCATTCGTGGAAACTTGACAAAATACTCCATTTGTTTTGACTTTACGCTATCCGAGAGATGGCCGTGTCATGGTGCGCGAGCTAGGTGAGAGCGATATGTACTGACCAATCAATGGGAGTTTCACTTAGTATAGGGATCTGTACGTGAACGTTTTAATGATCAATAAGGACGTTATCTTGCCGCAAAGAAAGGAAATAAATTTTTTAGGAGTGATCAATAATGCAGTATCATATAAGGTTGGTTCGTAGCCGGGTGTAACTTAGAGTAGTAACATGTGTCATGTTACTAGTCTAAGTTACTACCTCCATAGTGGATAGTAACTTATATGTGAATTCATGCATTGTGTTATTTGTTATGTTGTAGCTCATCTTGACTTGGGTTTTGTGATGTTATGGTAATATAGCTAGTTACCATATTACTCTTTTTCCATTTATTATCATGTCATGTCATCAAAATGTCTTGGGGGTGTATGATGTTACTACATATGTTACTCCCAACTATGAATAGTCTAACGGTAGCATGGTCTCCTTATATTATTGATTTGTACAATCTCAAAGCAAAATTGTGTATAAGATCTGCTTGACATTTTTAGTTATACTTGCTATGATATCACTATGATCTTTGTCATTATCAATTATAGTACATATTACTATTACTTGATGCTAATATAGATGTATGTAGACACATTTTAGTCGTAGATACATCTATTTTACTATTAAATAATTTGGATCGGAGGGAGTAATACAGTTTTTTGCATGCATGTAACTTTTTCCCAGGATTTTTTTGATATATTATACGTTTTTTTTTCGACGTCGTACGCAAAAGTTATTGCGGTTTTACCATTTTTCAAAACATTTTTGCAAAATAAGTGAAAATTCAAATTTGTTAATTTTCCCTAATAGTAGGTTGCATAACATACAAGAATCCGAAAACATTTTATTTTTGAATTTTGTATCATTTTCTTTTCTATTTTACGAGTGTTAAAAAGGCGATCCACGTGGGGGGGGGGGGGGGGTGCATGGGGAGGCAAAAAACCCTTTAGTCCCGGTTCGTAATACGAACCGGAACTAAAGGGTAGACCTTTAGTCCCGGTTGGTAATACGAACCGGGACTAAAGGGTTTTGCCCCATAGACCACCCTTTAGTCCCGGACTAAAGGGTCCAAACGAACCGGGACTAAAGGGTTTTCATGATGAACCGGGACCAATACCCCCTATTGGTCCCGGTTTGGTTCAAAACGGGGACTAAAGGGTGGGACGAAAGGCTCTTTT
>NC_061508.1:17949577-18085061 GCF_022539505.1 Lolium rigidum | reverse complement strand
AACGATTCGGCACCCCGTTGTAACCTGTTTTCATCATAATCAAAGATCAGACAGGCAGGACGTAAGGGTTTTACCTCATCGAGGGCCCCGAACCTGTGTAAATCGCTTTCCCCGCTTGTCTGTGTACCGATGTCTCGTGTCAGCTTGCAGGATTCCATCAACCCTAAGCCCCTATCGGAGGGCATTGCCGAGGAGCACCCTCGACACTCACATAAACCACATCGCGCAAACCAATCAATCAAAGCAATGCATGTAAGCCATGTGCTCAACATACGTGGACAATGTATTAGGCTGGTGCCAACGCGGGCAGGAGGCGGGGCGGTACCGCCCGCGTCGGGGCGAGAGGGAGGTGAGAGGCGGGCGAGACGCTAGCGGCGGGCGGTGGATCCACCGCCCGGCGGTAGGGGCCGGTACCGCCCGCCTATAGCCCGCGTTGGAGGCGATAGCGGGGCGAGAGGGAAGCGATAGCGGTGCTAGTGAGGGCGGTAGGGAGGCGGTAGGGAGGAGAGAGAAGTGAGAGCTGGCACTATAGCCTGTGCACTGACACCGTGGGGTGAGAGTGGGGTGAGAGTGAAGATAAAAGCTGACGTGGCGGGTGAGAGTGGGGTGATGCATTGGCACCAGCCTTATGTTGTTATATAAACTGGAGCATTTCTTCTTCTCCTAGAAAATAAATACTGTAGTAGATGATTGGAGTTGATCGCCGCGGCTCTGCGCCGAGTACGTCCTAGTTAAGGACACAATGACCACCATTCCATTATTCCAAGACAAGCTTGGTTGATCGCCTTGATCGATCTGCTAATCAGGCACGTAACATTCATGTACTAGCTCCATCACGCCTAATCTCTCTCGCTACCACGCCTGATCCGACAGAGCGTACAGCACGCGGCCGGTTCGTCGCCGGTCGAGGTCTGGTGTAGGGTGACCACCACGCCACCGACGCCGTCACGACCGCCGCATGATCCCGTCCGGTCCTATCCCTCCGTACGCTCCACAATCAAAAGCATCCGGCCCCCACCCGCCGACCGCCGCCACGCCGGCGGCGCGCAGCCACGCCGCCGTACCCAGAGATCGCGCGAACCAGTAACCACCTCTCAAACCTCTCCTTAAACCCCTGCACTCGCTAATCACCATCTACCGGCGGACCCACCTGCCATTGCCACGGTAAAACGCCGCGCGTTTCGAGAGGGCGATGGAGATCCACGGCGGACCCCACGTACACGTCGCCGCCGGCCCCGCCGCGCCAGCCTTAACCCCGCTTCTCTCTCCTGGCAGTGGCACCACCACCACCTCCGTCCTCTGCTTCGCTCTGCAGCGCTGCGCAGCGGCTGCCCCCCGAAAGCAACGACAGTCACGTCGCTATCGCCTATCGCCTCCACCGCGGCCACGACAAATACATTGCCAGCCCCCCTCCCTCCCTCCCCCATCTACAACTGCCTGCTGCTTGCCCATCAGACATGGCAAGGGGAGCGGCTCCGTCGTAGCTTCCTCGGCCCGGTTCGGTTCTTGGTTCGGTAGCGAGCGCTCGAGGTGGTGGCGGCAGGAGGAAAGTGGTCGCTTTTCCTGCTGCGCGCGCGCGGCCTCTCGGAATGGCGGCGTCCTCCTCGTGGCGGCGGCGGTGGGCGACGGGGTTCATGATGGTGGTGGTTCTTGGGCTGGCGGCGGTGGCGGCCGAGGGGGGAGGGGACGGGGAGGCGCTGATGGCGGTCAAGGCCGGCTTCGGCAACGCCGCCAACGCGCTCGCCGACTGGGACGGCGGGCGCGACCACTGCGCCTGGCGGGGCGTCGCCTGCGACAACGCCTCCTTCGCCGTCTTCGCCCTGTGCGTTCTTCTTTCTCTTCTTCGTCTGCTGATTCTTCTTTACTGCTCTGTTTTCTTGGCGTGCTCCTCTGGCATTGCGGCGAGAATGGAAGGATTCTGCTTTGCTTTCTTGTCACTGCACCCTCTGTCCTTCCATGTTTTTCTAAGCAAGCTTTTCGATCGACAAGCGGCAGCACAGTTCTTGTTTCTGTTCTTGCTCCATTCTTCCTCCCTTGCCGTGAAAGCCTGCACTTGAAAACATGTCGCCTGCTCAGTAAATGTGCTTTCTTGGGGGGATTTCTATGGTGTTTCTTGCATAGTAAAGAATCATCTGTTACCGTTTTGCTAAATGAATTATTACTGATAAATCCTTTTCTGTGGGATAAACAAACAGGAACCTGTCAAATCTCAACCTGGGAGGGGAGATCTCGCCGGCGATAGGGGAGCTCAAGACCCTACAGTTCGTGTAAGTACTGCCGACCACTAGCGTACTACCCCTCCCCTTCCTTCGCATCCGCTGCTTGAGATTTTGTGCACTTGACGAGACATGAATCTTCCTCGCTTCTTTATAATATATCCATCTGATTTGACCCTTCATACCATGATGTGACACACTTCTTTACTATTTTACTTTTATTAACCCTATGTATACTACTCCCCTGGATTTGCTTGCTTGCCGATTAGTTTATCTCCGCGCGCCCTAATGATTGATTTGCTTTGCTCTGTTCCAGGGATCTCAAGGGGAACAAGCTCACAGGCCAAATCCCGGATGAGATTGGGGACTGCGTCTCCTTAAAATATCTGTACGTCACCTAATCTGGGTCTTCTTTTATTGTTCAACTCCAACCTTTTTGCTGTAGATGCATGGTTCTTGTTTATTTTATAATAATTGACCTATGCCGCTTCTTGTGTCGTGCAGAGATTTGTCCTTCAACTCGCTGTATGGAGACATCCCCTTCTCCATCTCCAAGCTCAAGCAACTTGAGGATTTGTAAGCACTGCTTTATTGTTTGTTTCTCTTGCCTACCTTTTAGTAGAGACATATCTCTTTCTGAGATATGATCACTTTTCCTCCCATCTTTGGGATGTTTTTGGGTTATACTGAGGAATCAGACTCTACTTGCATTTATCTCTTTTTAGGATGTTTTGGCAGAAATATATTATGAAACAATTTTTGATTCTCTGTAACTTATGGATTGCTGTCAAGTTCTTATGGTTTAGAATGCATGAGTTATGACGTTTCTTTTCTCTCTATTCTGGCTGCAGGATTTTGAAGAACAACCAGCTCACGGGACCCATCCCTTCCACATTGTCCCAAATTCCAAATCTCAAAACCTTGTGAGTTTCCTTTCTCCGTGACTCTACTTATTTTGGCATTCTTCGACAAACATGGTGATCTGCCTTACTTTTTGCACCAACCTTTTTGTCTTGCGGTTAGCATACTACAGGAAAAATTTCTATTTTCGTGGCATTTTTCTGTTCTGCTTCATGTTTTTTTTTAATGAAATGTGGAAGTATTTTCTTGGAATAGGGATTTGGCGCAGAACCAGCTTACTGGCGACATCCCAAGGCTCATCTACTGGAATGAAGTTCTGCAATACCTGTAAGAACTAGACTATACCTTAGTAGTCATATATCTGGGAATGGAGAGAGTATATTACTAACATTTTTGCCCTCTTGATCTTCAGAGGTTTGAGGGGTAATTCACTGACTGGAACCTTGTCACCTGACATGTGCCAGCTGACTGGCCTGTGGTACTTGTAAGTTCTATGCTTACATGGAGATGCAATGCTTCAAACTGATCTAAATCGACACTGATCTTTTGCTTCCAATTCTGCAGCGATGTAAGGGGCAACAATCTCACAGGAACAATTCCAGAGAATATTGGGAACTGCACTAGCTTTGAGATTCTGTATGTTGCTTCTTAAGACTTCATTAATAAATGATTGGTGCTCATTGTTTAGTTATTTATGTGAACTTCATTTATGGAATACAGGGACATTTCGTATAACCAAATCTCTGGAGAAATACCTTACAATATAGGTTTCCTTCAAGTAGCCACACTGTAAGCTTCCTGACTAATTCCAAGCAAATCTTCTGTACTTTAGCCTATTCGTACTACTGTGATATACTGTTCTATTCACATTTGGACTTATGCTTAATGTTTTCATTGTCGTTCCGTAGGTCACTTCAAGGAAATAGACTGACTGGGAAAATTCCAGAAGTGATTGGCCTCATGCAAGCTCTTGCTGTTCTGTGAGTAAACCACCACACTTCACACCTTATAGGTGTTAGCTCATGTAATATTCAATACTGACTTTTCGTTTCCAATTCTTCTTTCTTAGTGATCTGAGCGAAAATGAACTAGTAGGGCCCATTCCTCCGATACTCGGCAACCTATCCTACACTGGCAAACTGTTAGTATCATCAGTAAGACCTGTTCTTTCACCGAAACAGCATTCTTTTCTTCTGTTAATATTTTTTGGCATCTTCAGATATTTACATGGCAATAAACTTACTGGAGAAGTACCACCAGAACTTGGGAACATGACTAAACTTAGCTACCTGTAAGTGATTGTTTCTGATTTGGATAATGATGTAGTTCAGTTGGTCTGAAACACTATGTGAGACTCAGAACTTGTTCCATACAGGCAACTGGATGACAATGAATTAGTGGGCACAATTCCAGCTGAGCTTGGGAAACTGGAAGAGCTATTTGAATTGTAAGGATGGTTCTATTTTACTGATTAATGTTCATTTTAATCTATGTAATTCTTGACTAATTGCAGTTTTTTTCTAGAAACCTTGCCAGCAACAATCTTGAGGGTCCTATTCCTACGAACATCAGTTCATGCACTGCTCTAAACAAATTGTAAGTTAGCAAGCAATTATCTATGTTGGTACTTAACTGGAGAGTTTTGCGCTTTGTGCTTAATCGTGTTCGTATCATCTTCAGCAATGTTTACGGCAATAGATTGAACGGCTCTATCCCTGCTGGTTTCCAGAATTTGGAGAGTTTGACTTACTTGTGAGTACTTGAAATTGTAGCGTTTTGCTTACATTTTTTTTACTTAATTCATATTGCAGCATAATTATGTTTGAGAAGAATCTCAAATCTTATTCTTCTTTTGAATATATAAATTGCAGGAATTTATCCTCGAACAATTTTAAAGGCCAGATCCCCTCTGAACTTGGTCATATCGTCAACTTGGACACACTGTAAGGAGACTCCTGCATCTATATTTTGTTACGTACTGCCATGAATTCCCTGATATTGTTGTCATGCTGTATCCACTTTATTTTGATGATTTTAATCTTGTTCCTTCATTTTGGCTTAGGGATCTTTCCTACAATGGATTTTCTGGACCAGTTCCTGCTACTATTGGTGATCTTGAGCATCTTCTTGAGTTGTATGTTCAGCACCAGCCTCTTATAATTCATGTTTCATCGCATATATATGATCTAATTTCCTAATGTTCTAAATTCTGAATATAGGAATTTGAGCAAAAACCATCTTAGTGGTTCTGTGCCTGCTGAGTTCGGGAACTTGAGAAGCGTCCAAGTAATGTAAGTGAACACCCTTGTCAGTTGTGTATTTGCGTTCTGTTGGTGGTAATCTTGTGATGATAATTGTCTGACCTAATTTTAACATTGATAGTGATATATCCAACAACGCCATGTCTGGTTATCTCCCTGAAGAACTAGGCCAACTTCAGAACCTTGATAGTTTGTGAGTTCTCTTTCGTCGTGCTATTATCATGAACTATGAACTTCAAAATCCCAAAATCACCCAAGTATTTACCGTGCTGTGTTTTATCATATGAAGGATTCTTAACAACAATAGTTTGGCTGGGGAGATACCTGCTCAGTTGGCTAACTGCTTCAGCTTAAATACCTTGTAAGTTTTGTGTGCAAGCTCTGCCATGTAGTATTGGTGATTACTTAGCCTGCATTTAGTTTATGGATACTATAAATTTTCAGGAACTTGTCATACAACAACCTTTCTGGACATGTCCCATCGGCTAGGAACTTCTCAAAATTTCCGATGGAAAGGTATTGAATACCCTTACTACCTTTGATGCCCTTCTGTTACTATCTTATAATTGCTGATATTAACCAATACCTAAATGCAGCTTCTTGGGCAATCCAATGCTGCGTGTTCGCTGTAAAGACTCCAGTTGCGGCAATTCTACTGGACCAAAAGGTAGTAGTCAAGTCATAAGCTAATAGTTAGCTTTTCATTCCATTTGCTTTCAAACTCGTGTTTACATACTTCATATTGCAGTGGTTCTTTCTCGGTGGGGGATTGCATGTATTGTCTTAGGCTTCATCGTATTACTCTGTGTTATGCTATTGGCAATATATAAAACAAATCGACCACAGCCACTTGTCAAAGCATGTGAGAAACCAGTGCAAGGTTTGTGTACATCTAAGCCAGTGAACTGTATTCTCTGCCAGAACAATATCTTTACAAATCACCAATCTCATCTTTTCTTAACAATTTTCAGGGCCTCCAAAGATAGTACTCCTTCAAATGGACATGGCTATCCATACCTATGATGATATTATGAGGCTGACAGAGAATTTGAGTGAGAAATACATCATAGGCTATGGCGCTTCAAGTACTGTGTATAAGTGTGTGCTCAAGAGTGGCAAGGCCATTGCTGTCAAGCGGCTCTACAGTCAATATAACCATGGTGCCCGCGAGTTTGAGACAGAACTAGAGACAGTTGGTAGCATCCGGCACAGGAATCTTGTGAGCCTTCATGGCTTCTCCCTCTCTCCTCATGGAAACCTACTCTTCTATGATTACATGGAAAATGGTTCCTTGTGGGATCTTCTCCACGGTTAGGATTACTGACATTTGATTTATCCTGTTTCCTTTCATGCATTTATCGGTCTCACAAGCATTTTCTCATGATATATCATCTACTTCTGTTTCAGGTCCATCAAAGAAAGTGAAACTTGATTGGGACACACGGCTGAGGATCGCAGTTGGTGCTGCACAAGGGCTGGCCTATCTTCACCATGACTGCAACCCTCGCATAGTCCACAGGGATGTCAAGTCCTCTAACATCTTGCTGGATGAGCACTTTGAAGCACATCTCTCAGATTTCGGCATCGCAAAAACTGTCCCTGCTGCCAAGTCCCATGCGTCCACTTATGTGCTAGGAACCATTGGCTACATTGATCCAGAGTATGCCCGGACATCCAGGCTGAATGAGAAATCTGATGTATACAGCTTTGGTATCGTTCTTCTGGAGTTGCTCACGGGGCTGAAGGCTGTCGACAACGATTCCAACTTGCATCAGTTGGTAAGTCACCCACACTGAACTCCTCATATCAGGCTATTGTTGTCTTTTTATTGAACAATGCAAGTCACTCTTAAAAATAAGGTGCAATTATAAACTTTAGCATGATCTGCTGCCATGGCTTTTAGGAATGACCCTCTGTCTATGTGTAGATACTCTCGAGAGCTGATGACAACACTGTCATGGAGGCAGTGGACTCGGAGGTGTCAGTGACGTGCACCGACATGGGCCTCGTCCGGAAGGCCTTCCAGCTCGCCCTGCTGTGCACCAAGAGGCACCCCATCGACAGGCCAACCATGCATGAGGTCGCAAGGGTGCTCCTCTCACTCATGCCATCCCCCGCTGTGAAGCCCGTGACAGCTTCGAAAACAGTCGACTACACCCGCTACCTAGCGACGACGCCTGACATGGACCATGGTGGTGCAGACATCGGCGACAACAGCTCCTCCGACGAGCAGTGGTTTGTTCGGTTCGGCGAGGTCATTTCCAAGCACACAATGTGATGACCAATCCTCACCCCAAAATTTTCTCCTCCCCAAGGTAGAGAGAGCTGGAAGTAAGAAGCTAAGAAAGCATAGTAGCACAGTGCAGGAAAATAGGTGTAGGATCTCTGAAGTAGATGGATGTATGGACAGTGCCATTGTTCTTCACCTCCTTTTTTCTTTTTGCTTTTCTTCTTGGCATTGGGTGTTAGAAGTGTCTCGTCAGAACATAATCAAGATTTGAGATTGCTGCGTGGAGCGAGTTCTCGGGCATTCAAGGGTGGATCAGAACGAGACTCAGAGATGTCTCGTGAGCACCTTCAAAGCCCTAGAATTTATGTGCTGTGATGATGGCAAGAGATACAGTCAGGATCGAGATGAGTTCTTTGGATTCTGGGGGTGCATTGAATTGAACCATGCGAAGCATCATGCCCTGCTGCATCCACAGGATTGTGCAATGTAAATGCTGTTGCCCTGATTTTTTTTGTTTACCGTATTTATGAGTTTGCTCCGCTGCCTCTCTACTGTGACTGTACGGTGGTGGTTGCTTTCTCTGAATCTCTGATCTGTGTAGCTGCTGATGTGTATTTATGCCTGTTTCCCTGTCCTGCTTGTTTGTCAGATACTAGTGTGCAGTAGCTGGCAGTGCCATCATGCATATCTCCTTCTCTCCTTGAGTTGTTCCGGCGAACTTTCGCACTCAATTCGTGGAGGAGGAAATATATCCTCAAAATTTCCGAAATTGTTGGGACAAGGATTTTGTGCACATGGAAGTCAGTGCTCCCTTCACTTTTGGATTTTTGAAAATTTCAAATTCTCATATTTCTCTGCTTTCAAGAATTATGACATTAAATATGTAGATAGATGTGTATACGAGGACTGGAATCAAAAAAGTCTCGTCAAAAAATACGTTATATTTTTGGAGATGCAAAAAAGACAAATTTCTGACTGTTTCCAAAATACAAAGTATTTTTTAATGGGACTTTTTTGACTACTTGTCTAAATCTATCTACATATTTAATGTCATAATTTTTGAAAACATAAAAGAGCGAGGTTTTGAAAATTTTCAAAAATCCAAAAGTCCAATGAGCACTTGTGCTCATGTGCACATGGTACTTTCCGAAATTGTAGCTTCATCATTTCTTACTTTATGTGTTACACAAACCATCACTTTGACGAATTTTATGCAGTTTCCACTGTGGTGATCTAATCTATGCAATGTACCCTGCATTTCAATGCTTCAACTGATGTAAAAAAAATCTAAAACCTTTGAAAAATCATAAAAATTTGCATCCAAATATGTTTTTTTATGGATCCACACTAAGATTTTATATGAAGCATCAATGGTTGCTAAAAAATATCCTATGTAGTTTTATAAATCAATTAGTAGTGAAAAATTAAACAA
Organism: Lolium rigidum; assembly: GCF_022539505.1. NCBI lineage: Eukaryota > Viridiplantae > Streptophyta > Magnoliopsida > Poales > Poaceae > Lolium > Lolium rigidum. The sequence continues at coordinate 18,076,061 of NC_061508.1, read as the reverse complement.
ATCATAGGAAAATAATTTTTCATCCGAAACTCATGATTTTTCTATCAATTCCTTATAGAGTATAACTTGTGTATGAACAATTTATGAATAGGTAAATCACACCCTATAAAGCATCTACGAAAAATCATAACTTTTGTAAGTACAATTATTCTCCTATGATCTGTTTGGTGGGCTATAAGTATTTGTGCTAAAATATAAGTATACGTTTTAAAGTAAACAAATATGATGATGCATATAAGCATATTGAATGTAGTCTATAACATTATAGAGTGCATCCGGAAAAATATTGAGGATACACTTTTTTAGGACATTTTAATTTTTAATTTTTTTATACATTTACTAATGCATTGACATGTGAGGCTCAACCCGTCAACCAGGCTAATTGGTTGATGAGATGATCAAGAGGTGAAAATCTCAATATATTTGAGCAATACCTAGCAAAAAAATATCCGTCCAAATGGTGCTTTATGCAACACGTGAGTAGAACATGGTGGAATCTGCCATACACTCTAATATGTCTACATTTGTATTAATACGAGCTCAAGATGCCTGCCATTTGCTGTAAAATGGGAGTAGAATTAAATCTGAATAATCTGTACAGAAAATATACTGTAACAGGTTTGCAGCAGATAGTGTGCACAGTCGGTTTCTGTTGCTGTGTGAAACGTTTTTACCTTGCCATACATAGCCAGCCAGGCAGCGAGGGCGTACCCGATCTCTCCCTCGTTCGTCAGCTAGTCAATGGCAGCTGCGTTCTGCAGCTGAAAGCACACGTCCTCTCACGCTGCTGACGGAGACTTGCCATGCCATGGCAGCCGCTGCAGCGGCTGCTCTGGGTCTGGTGTCGAACTGAAGCATGAAAAAGCCTCTGATCCCACAGCAACAACTGTCGAAACGCTGCGTGCCGCTCCCGTGCAGCTGATAGCGCGCGCACGGTGGCTGCCTGGGCACCACCACCGGCATCTTCTTCTCCCAAACACGAACAGTCGGACACTGCTCGCCTGCGTAGACATCCGACGCGTGCCCGTGAGCAGCTCTCGGCCGTGCCGTCCGATCGATCGGCTCCGGTATACGAGGAATTTGGAAGCGACGACGCCATGCATGCATACCGCCGGCAGCCAGCTCCTGTGCCGTCAGGTACGACGCTTTATTCCTGGGCTTGTGACGGGACAGACCGATGCGCGATGTGAGGTTACATGGTGTCTTCTCGTCTCCGCTCCGGGGACCCCGCCGGCCGGCCTGCTCCAACCGAGCTTGACCGCTCGCTGCCTTGAGCAAAGTACTGTGTCGGCACTGCTCGATTAAGCTCTGAAGAACCTGCAGAGATTCCTGCTGCTGCCAATTATAAGTAGCAACAAGATTCCTGTGATGAATCGGCCAAAACAACATTACACGTATGTTCTGGCTTCTTTGGAAAAAACGGAGGAGCACAGGACATTTCCCAAACCATAATAAAAAGAAGGGATGATGGAAAGACATAGATAGCAAGCGAACGGACTTTTCCAGATGATTGCGGTGTTGTTTGTTTACAACTTCAGAACCACGGCAGATACACCACCACCAGGTCAGGTCAGCCACTTTCCCCCACACCACCCGCTACGAGCTATGGCTGGGTTTCTACTCAAGCTGTACAAAAAGGGATCTCCACGAGCAGATAAGGAATTAAGTTACGCTGGCTGGCAGCAACGCCTGTGCGACAGGCCAAGACGGGGAAAAACTGTCTGGTCTCGGGGATCAACCAAACTATCTGACGCCAGAGATCGCCGGGTGCCTTAATGTCAAATAATGTATGGCTTCATCTTGTTTGACGAAGAAAGGGAGGATGAGCCCACCCCCCCTGTGAGTCCTACTGTCCAAAAGAGACGCCTAGCCTACAACAAGATGGAGAAGGACACTGTCAACATACCAAACTGAATTGCACGTTTTCAATATCATAATGATGCAAGATCGATATACTAGCAGTACGATTAGCAATCACACTCTTGTGCTTACAAAGAAGAAATCATATTGCTGGGAATAAACTCGAAGCACCATGCTGGTCATGAGAAGCTGTGAGGGGGAGTATACACAGGAAAATGAGAAAGACATGGTTACCTTTGTGCAGGTGCAGAAATGAGATTCTGAATCAGCCTTTGTCAAACAGAACGGTATAAATATTCTTCTTGACTAAGTAGGTCTGAAAAGGTATAGAAAATGGTAGGCTGTCATGCAATTTGGTAAAAACAAATTCGCAAGCCACAATTTACTGGGCAGTTAAAATATAATAACAACTTACCAGAGCTAGCAACGAATGGCACCAATCATGTTCTCTTTGCAATCCTTGCAATAAAAGGTGATATTTCAGCACTTCGAATTAACATGAAAGGGCATTGCAAACACAGAATGAAACGGAAACGAGCGACTAACCTTGGTGGTGATGTAATTTGGACGTTCAACTGCCTGGCGGTCCATGGCACGGCGGCCTTCGGCGGTTAAAGAAAGCTGCCCAAATAATTTGCGTAAATATCAGATTGAAGTAATTTGAAGGCAATCCATGTTTGTGCTATCAGTACAAACCTTGTTAAAGAGCTCAGATAATGGAGCCTGCTTGCTCTTTCGGCATGTTGACAAGTTGAATTCCTAGGATTGTCAACCAGAAAACATGGATATTCTGATAAATAGATACCTCAAGAAGAAACAGAGAAAAGAATATTGCAAGAAAGCTACCTTAGGCACTGTAGGATTTCTTTTGGCATTTTGAAATAAACCAGTATCTCCTTTGCTTTGTAATATCTGTTTAAAGGAGGAAAGTAGGACAATCATTGACTGCAGCTGTTGTCTGAACAAACTATAAAAATGCTGCAGCATCCTATATTTATTATGTATGTATCTGTCTGATAAAAATCAACTAACACCAAGAACATGGAATTATCATCAAAATATCTGTTCAATAGCCAATACGGTGCTCCAAATTAGCTCAGATATGAGCATAGAGCTGTTCAGGACAGATACCTTTTTATCCAATCGCTGAGCTTTAAATTTAAACGTGCCATCTCTGGAATCTTCTGGTTTTCTATCGATGCTGTTAACAGACAACAAAGAAACAGCAATTATTGCTTCAACAGAGCAAAAGAAATTGGCACATTACCTCATCGTAGGCAATATATATGACTTCGCAATACAATATCACATAGGTAACTGGTAATGTAACTGGAACCAAAGAAACATAAGAAGCAAGCTTACTTGTGGAGATTAATTGCACGGTTAGGCGCACACGCTGGCATGTTTGGTGGAACAGTGGCATGTTGTACATTCGCATGCTGATGGGCCCGAAATGGTTGCACGACCTGCTTGAAGAGAAGTGTTGAATGTCTGAGCAGCGGCGACATATACACATATAAAGAAAGAGAGAAATACATCATGGAGCTAATTTAGCATCACTCCAACTTAATCTGGAAATGCACATCACACTGATTCTGCTACCAAGAGGAAATTAAGATAAGCTGAACAGCTTTAGCCCAAAAGGCTTTGTAAAATACTGAACAAGCAACAAGGACAAAAAGGCAAAGGTAAGTACATGCTATGATGTATGGCTGCACTGAATCATTGATATACCAAATTTATATACCCGGCAAATCCTTACAGTTTATCTGTTTCTGGGGGTAAAGAAACATCAGTGGAACCACTCCTGAAGTGTTGGACTACCAGACCAGCCACAAAGGAAATGTTACTGGAAAGTATATCTCCAGTTTCCCACGAAGAGTATATTCACAGACTCATGAATTTTTTCTTAAACTATAAGAAATAAAATGCGCTGAATTTCCATGATTGGGAAATTTTCTCAGGGAATATGCGGGTTCCCTGAAACCCTGAAGTGTGTCAGTACATATTACTGGCAGGATTCTGTAGTGTCTGCTACTCTTTTTGAGTGGCAACGACATATACACATATAAAGAAAGAGACAAATACATCATGGTGCAAATTTAGCATCCCTCCACCGTAATGTGAAAGTGCCTATTCTAATACATTACACTGATTCTACTGCCAAGAGGAAAATTAAGATAAACTGAACTGCTTTAGCCACAAAACTAGAGGCAGAATACTGAACAAGCAACAAGGACAAAAAAAAAAAAAAGCAAGCGTAATTACACACTATGATGTTTGCCGCACTGAATAGTTGAACATGAGTATCATATTTATATACCCTGCAAATCGTTCCATTTTCTCTGTTTCTGGGGGTAAGAAAACATCAGAAGAACTACTCCTGAAGTGTCGGACTACTAGAAAGGAAATGTTACTGGAAAGTATGTCTCCAGTTTCCCACTAAGAGTATATTCAGACCATGATTGTTTTTCTATATAATATAAGAAATAAAATGCGTCCAATTCTCCCATAATTGGGAAATTTTCCTAAGGAATATGAGGGTCCTCTAAGACCCTTAAATGTGTCAGTACATATTAACTTGAAGAATTTTGTAGGGTTTGCTACTCTTTGTGTGAGTTTCTGACTGGTATTCTTCAGAAATATGTCACAAATTTGAATAATTCTGTGCTAATGAGATTAATATGACTGCTTAGCATGAATGCATATATATTCAATAGTTCAGAAACCCACCTTTCTGGTCAATGCTGCTTGCGTCGTAGGAGCAGGCTGCAAATCCCGTTTATTTAACTGCTTTGAGTTAGTTGGCCTGAAAATTCCAGGTAAAGGTGTGAAAATTATCATAGTAGAAGTATCTTATGTTCAAACATCAAAACAGAATAGCAAGTAAAGTGACTTTACACTGCTCTTAGAATCCTTGACCTCTCTGCTCTTAGCCTAGTTGCCAACTCAGGTTCTCTCGGCACTGTAATCTTCAGTTTAGATAGACCAGTGGCACGATCAGAGCTACTCTTCATAACATTCTGCTGCACCAATGATAGTGACATCAAGCAAAATTGGAGGCCCACGTCATTCATACCACACGGAAGTCAGTGCAGTCGTCATCTTTTTAGCATAACAGCAAAATCTTTACTGGACAGTATACAGGAGAGTGCAACAACCATTGGGCTATGGCTATTTGCACCCCATGGATTATTATATTTTCAGAAGGAAAATTAAGTAAGCTACTGAAAAGAAACAATAAAGTTGCTTGAGAGAAATAGAAACATATTACACCTAGAAAATTATCCAGGATTTACAGGATAAATGAACGGTACAAGCATGAAGCATCTTTTATACATCAACATAACTGCCTGCTTTGGGGATGCTTTTACCTTTTCATGAGCCTTGTGGATTAATTCATGTTGACTTGTAGGAACAACCTGCACCAGCATTAAAAATATAGCATCAGTAAAAGAAGTGACATGGTTATGCAGCAAAAGTAATGCAAACTAACACCTCCTGTTATCAAGAACATCTAGTCTAACGATAAAAAAGCAAAAGTTCAACTATGAAGACCAGAGGCACAATGTCTGCACATAAGCCCCCAGGCATATACTAGACAACCAGCTTTCCTGCTACAGACTTTAACAGCAATACTAGAGATGCCATTTATCGATAACATATGTATAAAAGGATTTTCTGTTCAAGTCATGGATTATTTTAGATTTCTTCTTTAACGATTTTTTGAAAAAAAAAAGTCCTGTGACTTTTGGTACTTCCAGTAACAAATCAAACAGTGGTTCATCCTGGATTCAGCGGGGAACTTAAATGTCAGTTTCTGTTCAAGCAACCAAAAGTCTTTTCCCTGCGCCAATACTGAAGCTCCCAAGTACAGAAAAAATGACAACCACTTGCAGAGGGTAAAGACTGGGAAGAGGCTGTTGGCAAACTTAAGCTGACAGGTCAAGCAAAATGACACTGCCACTTCGTTGAGAAAACCACAGGATTGTTTGTTGTGCCAGTTACTTTATTCATGCTAAATGCATAAGAAAAAACTGCACTTGCCAATCCCGAATCGACATTAAAAGTATATTGATTCTTTACCAATAAACAAAGACTTTTTACTGTAAATACTACATATTTGATTCAAGATGGAAAATTCGTCCGCCCGGTTTTATTAATTTACAAATTCTTACTCAGCTACTTCAAAAAATGAATTGGCTGATATCATGACTATTAGGTGCTGAATTGAATAAGCATTCCAAACTAGTTTATACGAAATATGACCATGTTCTCTCAAAAGTAAGAAGGAACTGAAGGAAATGTCCCCAGACTAAAACATGGGCTCGAAAGTCAAAACAAACCCCAAAATTCCCCAGAAAACATAGCATATTCATGTTCCCCAAAGGAAGGAGAAACGTACCTTGTTGAGATGGCCTTTTTCTAACTTCTGCCTTTTACCAGCTTGGTTAGTGCAATCGTTTGAGCTCATGGTACTCCCCTCGCTTCTCACTCCAACTGACTTTTTACTCCTGAAACAAAGGAAATTTAAAAGTTTTCATGGTGTTCGCAACAAACAAAACATCATTTGTCTACTTTATATTTCTTTAAAATGAATTAAGTATAAAGGTTAAGAAAAGTAGATGTGACAATGGTCAAGAAAAAAAATGTGAGAAAGAGAACACTAAAAAAGAGCTTGGAGCCTGAGAAGTAACACCACTTGTTAATGCAGCAATGTTTGAACAAACATGTTGGTATAACTGTTATGGCCAGTGGTATTAAATCAAGAATAGAGGTGAATAAAAACACATGAGAAGCACAAACGTATAAATATTGCAAGTGTAGCAGGATAAATTTAAAGCTAAAAACCAGCAGATGGCCCATAAAGGGATAAACCATAGAAACAACTTCTATAGTCAACCCCAGGAAAAGAAATCAGAATATCAGTTAGCAGAAGGCACCGCAGTACATACGGCATGACATTCTTCACTTCATGTTGCCTGTTTTGCCTGGCTAATTGACTGGCTGTAGGCTTCATCAGTGTGGACCCCTTGGAGAAATTCCCCTTCACAATACTTCGAGTGGCAGGTTTTCTTTCATTTTTTGATATTCCATAGCATGGTATCCGTCCTATTTTGCATAAATTACACCAAGTCAATTACTTTTCATTAAAGAATGGGTCAAAAGACAGAACCATGTCAGGCTAAATTACAGAACGATGAACAACATTTGATCAGCTTAATGGACATGCAGTGCTCGCTATTGACAGTAATACAGATAGAGATGAACGAAAAAATAGAAGGCAAACACTCCATCCCAATATACATATATGTAGGTGACAACTGAATGAATCGAGAAAATCAATAGATACAAGCATTTAGCTGACTAGTACCTTCATTTGGCACATGTGATTGATACATACTTTGTTCAGCTGCACCGGAACATCCTTGCGACGGCTTCGAGCAATGCACAGCATCTATTTCTGCAACTGCAATGCTTCTTAGGTTCGGCAACCCAAGATCTTCAGCCAGCATCATAGCAATTAAAGCTATTCAAACAGAAGAGAAAATATTAGTGATATTATTTAGGCAATGTAACACAGTACCAAATTTATAAAGAGAAGTATTGAAGAGCCAAATGTGTTCATGGTAAAGCAAATAATATTTACGTGTAGATCAACAAATATACTTAGTAGTTGCACATGTCCCATTTTTCATAATTCAGTGAAGTCTCCCTTACCAAGCACTATCGGTAGTTTTATCCTTCTGCTCAGTTTTTTACATTAAAACTATACAAGTAACCAAAAACATCTTCTGCAACTCAACACACAAAGTAAAGCTTTGAACGAAGATGCATCAACTCCCATGCCGTTCTTTATGCGCCGGATAAATCCGAGTAGTCCACATATACGAGGAAAGCAATAGAACAAAAATATCTCTGCCATCTTATACAAGTTTTATCAACTATTCATTGTTAGAGTTTCCAGGTGATAGCACAGATACTAAAGCTAAGTGTAGTTGGAAGTTGCAAATGTCCCGCTAGATGTGGATATCTGTGGACTATATACACAACTCATAATTCCCATTGGACATGGAACGGCAGAAAACCCAATGAGCTTCAGGTAACCAACTAACCAAGCATAAGAACTTCTCTTCTGAGGTTATAAAATTGGAGCGTATGAGATTTTACAGGTGATAATACGATGCAGCATTGACAAAAGGCCTACTGGGTTCCTAGAGTTTCAGAATGCCATAAAGCATGCTGGCCTGAAAATGTCCGTCTTATTAGTAATTGCCCCCGGACCCCAGCGCTCGGAAACGCACAATAAATGCATGTCCCTAGAACAAGCATCACAGGTTTCCCGAAATGGCGACGCAAGGGGGGACGGGGAATCCGCGGCTCCTTCATCAGAATTAGAGTAATTACGAAGATCCTAGGAGATGGCCCACTTTCCTAATCCACCAAATTCCCCCGCCCAATCTTCTCTAGCATACTAATACGCGCACGCGAAAGGCATGAGGGATCGATCAGCACATTGCGAGCGCGGACCAATCGATGGAGCCATACCACCGCTCCCGGTCGACCTCCCTCACGCGGGGAAAGGAAAAGAGAATAGTAGTACAGTACGAAATTAGGAGTAATGTGGAAGGGAGGGAGGGGTGGACGGGCGGGCGGGCGGGGACGTACGGGAGGGCGGGTAGCTGGGCGCGGCGGCGAACCACATCTCGGCGGCGGCGGCCTCGACGGGCGCCTCCTCCTGCGCGAGGTCGAACCACCTGGGCGCGTCGTACTCGTAGTCGAGGTCGACCTCGAACCAGCGCACCTCCATCACCATCAGCCCGTCCCGGGCCCCCTCGTACTCCGCGTCGTCGTCGCCGTCGTCGACGGAGTAGGCGTCGCGCATCTCCTCGTCGTCGCTGTCCATGGCGCGGGTTGCGGTCGTGCCGAGCGGGGGCCTGGCCGGCGAGGGCGGCGGGAGGGTGGATCGGGCGGCGGCGTAGCCGTTGGGCGTGTAAAGGTGGCCGGAGCGGAGGAGGGGGGCGAAGAAATTTGAAATGCGGGGTCCGACGGGGGAGGAGGGCCTGACCTCGGCCCGATTTGACCTCCGCGCGTCGTTCCCGGAGACACCCCTGTTCTTTCCAGATTTCGCTTCGTGGAGATCAAACAACGCTGGCGAAAGATCGCAGATTCGCAGGGTGGGGCTCGTCCGGGCTACTGCAGCACGGAAGTGTTTACCAGTTTTGGTAGGGGTGTGTTCGCAAAGTTGTCTATAGTCTTTGGAACTTTTGGGAGGCGGGCGGGGCCCACGTGATGAGCGCAGGCCGTGACCGTCGCCGGGCCGTGGCCGGACCAGCACGGAGTCGTCTCCTCGTTGCGCCGCGAAGAGAGAAGAAAACAAAATCCAGGCCATCGTATTTACTGTATTTTGCTCCAGCTCGAGACGCGACAACTGGACCGGCGTTGCGTAGCAGCGTGCACGAAGGAGGAGGGCAGAAGCGTACTTTCCGGTGGCGGCCTCGGGAGCCGCGCGCGCGGAGGGCATCCGATGCTTGTCGGGTTCCGCTTCCATTCCCGTTCCCGTTCCCGGCTCGGCTGTCCTCGTACCGTATCCCAGTGTGGGTGTGGGCAACTGCACATCGAGATACGCGTACCCCAAGAAACCAAGAGAGGCAGGAAGGCAGGCACGTACGTACAAAATGTTGTGGGAGCTACCGAGATCACCATAGTATAGGAAAGGGGACGCTGGGCTTGGACTTTGGCGACGGCCAGCCACCGGCTTTTGGCACTTGCCGGTCACGCCGGACCAGGCTTTGGCTATCAGCCAAGACGCCGTGCATGGCGGAAGCTGTGGGGAACGTGCACGCCGTATCGGGACTTGTGGGGTACCTGGTTTTTTATTCGAAAAACAGTTCAAAACAAACCTTTGAACTTGTAGGCATTCCCAACAATCCTCCAAAATCTTGTAAGGCCCCGTTTGAATCAAAGGGATTTCACGTGACGGAATTCATATAGGGACGTTTCCTAGAACAGCGTTTGAAACATATAGGAATTAAGCGTAGGGAAGTTTGCTATGTCCTCGCTCTCACAGGAAAACCACAGGAATCAAAACATTGGCTCGGAGCTCTCTTTTTCTTCTTTCCTTTGCATCAATCGAGGTAAATGAACATTGGCTGGGCGTTGGTATCGGGCTGACAGGCTATCAGCCAAGCTCACAATTGAGCAAATGGACACAGACTTCGTTGCTTGGCTGCAGGGCAAGCGTGGAGGGCCTGGAGGTGAGCGAGACCTTTGGACAGGTGTGGCTCTCATCTGTTGGTGCCTCTGGCGTTGTCTTCGACAGAGTGGCACCTTCCAAGTCCACGGTGCTCTCTAGGATCTCCGATGAAGCGGAGCTGTGGAGACTAGCCGGGATCTTCAGGGGATTCCTTGCGCTAGTGGATAAGTGGAGATGTCGCGAGTAGTCCGGTTAGGTGTGTGTGCTACCTCCTCCGGGGGTAGCGGGGGTTTGCGCTCCGTGGGCGTCTGTGCCCCGAGCATGTTGTATCTCGGCCTTCAGGCCGCTCTTCTTGACTCAGATACGTCTATCTAGGACGTATCCTTAAAACAATTGAGCAAATTACTAGTTAGTGAAGCAAATTCTTTCAACGGAGCTCAATTCCTATGTCTTACCTTTTCCTATTGTTGATGATTATTAATAGGTCGGTGGATTTCTCGCAAAAAAAAAAACCACTTGGAAAAATTCCTATGTTTCTCTTTCTTCTGTTTTGCGGTTGCATTCCTTTCCTATGCCTATAGTTTTCCTTTTCCTGTGTTTTTTACTTTCCTCTGGTTTGCGGTTGCATTCCTTTCCTATGCCTATAGTTTTCCTGTTCATGTGTTTTTTACTTTCCTACGTTTCAAACTGGCCCTAGGTGTTTGGCACACCGGGAAAATGTGACAGTGACGAGATCGGAATTATGGACTCCTCTGTGGGACCCATATGTCATATGCACTTTTTTCCTTTTCCAACAACCTCTAGGTTTTCTATTGGTCGAACAAAACACACAGGCACGGTGATCAAGTACCCACGCACCAACGGAGCGCTCAGACAAGGCACGGCAGCAGTACAGGAGCAGGGAGAGGGTCGGTGGCACCAAACACTAACCTAGAGAACAAAGACGTGGTCGAGGAGGTCGGGGTTCGGTGGCAAGGCAGACCTTTGTGGGTTCAAGGTTTGGTCCTACCGGCTTTCTATGCTACTATGGACATTTGTTTCATTTTAGAGATTTTAGATTCTTATTTGTGTCATAGATATTTATGTTTATTTGGTGCTTTTAAGTTTTCTAAATCAAATTTTAGTTTTGGGGAGTTCCTTAATTGTTGCCTTGGAAAATTTGGAGATGGAAAGATATGTTGGTTACTACTGTTGTCCTGTGAAGTGTCGCCTAAGATATGAGATGGAAAAGATGATGCTTATTATTTCAGCTGCCTAGAGTGTTGTGTTGTCCATGTTGCCTGACTATGTTGCCTAAGATGATTTTGGTAGGTGTGATGTACCAAGTTGCCTCCCCAGAGTTCTTCCTGAACCTGCTCACTTTCGATTCTACACCAAAATGGAATCCAACGTTTCTAACATAATCCGATGTTTCGCTTGTGTATGTATGGAGGTCTTGGAAATGATCAAGTGTTGATCATGTGATAGTGAAGCAGTTATCATGGAAAAGAAGTGAAGATGGTGCTGGTATTGTTGAAGATGGTGTAGATAAATCGGCTAGCTTATGTTTTTCTTATTTTGTATTTTTATGTTCCCTTTATTTCTGGGTGATTTAGCTTCTAATTGACTAAGTGATGATTTGGAAATGATAGAGAACGAGTTTTTGAAGATTTTGGTATTAAATTTGTATTTTATGGTTTTTATTTATTTATGTATGAATATTTCAATCTAGCTCCAATTATTATTTAAATTCAAATTTTGAAATTTGAATTTTGTTAGGAATTTTCTTCTATGCATATGATTTGAGTTTGGGATTGAAAGTGTGTATTATAGTTTGATATATTTGTTAGGAATATTTGAATCAAAGACTTATATTCTTTATTCAAATTATTTGAATTCATGTTTGACCAAAGTCAAACCTCAATTTTGAATTCAAAATTTAAAAATGTGTTTTATTGTTTATTACATATAAGGTTAATCAGTCAATGCAAAAAACTTTAGAATTTACTTTCCCTTCATTTTACCAAAGGTCGTGTAGAAATTTGAACTTTAAATCCCACCGCTTTTACTTAGTTTAACTTCGACACTAGAGTTCAAATTCGATCACTTTGGTTTCTTAAAGATAACAGTTGAAGTTTTTGCCGTATTTTACAGACGTGTGCTATGCATATGAACAAATTCGACATCTACCCTTTTCTGAGGTATATTCCTCGGGGTGTTACATCGCGCGCACCGCCCCCTCCGACGCCACGGTTGCCATGGGAGTAGTGGCCTGAACTTGCCACGACCTCTCCTCCTCTAGTGGCCTACCCTCTATCGCCATGGGTGCCCAACTGGGTGTGAGAGTAGCACCAGCTATCTGCCCCGGCCATCCTTCATCATCGCCGGTGTAGCCTCTGCGCCGTCGGCACCCAACTGGTTGTGGGACTTGTCGGTGATTCTTGACCTCACTTATGAAGACGACGACGAGCAGTAGAGCAGGTCTAGGTTTCAGCTTGTTTATGTGATTTTTTATCTATGTAAATTATATCTTTTATGAATAAAACTTGCAGAAAAAATATTTTCGCCGGGCCGCCCCAGCGGCCCCCGGCCCAAACGGACAAAAGGGACACCATGGCCAATTTATTGTTGCGGCCCGACCGTGATGTTTGTTTGGCGTTGGGCCGCTGGAGCTGCCCTAACAATGTTTTGTGAGTAGCCTAGCTTAAGGACCCATTTTGATGGAATGATGGATCTTAAAAATGCCAAAAGTCGTAATCGAGGGAAATTGAGATATCACTACCATAATTATATCCTTGTAACGAATAATTATATCCTTGTAACGAATACTTAAAAATTGTGGTTTGGGTACGGTGGATGTAAGCTTGGCTGAATAAATGTATAAACCATAAACAGGGGAAAAAACGCGGGGTTCTTGATACAAAGTGAAGAAAACATGAGCGAGAAGCTGCTTATTCTCTCCCCAATTTATATGGAGTTATGGACCGCCCCATTCTTTCCATCGTAAAGCTTTACTGGAATCTTGGTTAGCAGTTCTTCTGCTCTAGATCGAAAGCGGCACTGTAGTGTACGTAGGATCCTTTTATTGTTGATCACAAAACAGTATACATGGGCGTGCGTAGGAACAGTACAAGCACATGAGTCTCCTACACCACGGAGTTCACTCCTCACGCAAAATACGCAACGGCACCAGGACGTAGTAGGCACGCACGCCGCGTCCTAGCTAGCTGCGTCGCCTGCGTGACACTGTTACGGCCGGCCAGCGGCCAGCCGGCGGGCAGCTAGCATGCGTACGTACGTACGTACTCGGTTCGCAGGACGCAGTATTGATTGGACTTGTAAAGTAGGCATACAGGGATCGATCGTTGCAGAGACCCACGATACGCAGTTACGCGTGCTCGTACGCGCTGGTAGAGAGCAGTAGGACCGATCGCTGACAGCGGCGCCGGCGGCGTAAATGTGTCTGCCGCGGCGCGCCAGTCCGATCGATCGTCAGCGGTTGCCGCCGCCGTGCTCCCGCGGGTTTAATGGGATGGATACGCCGTGCGCGCACGCCGGCGGCCTGCAGTGCACATGTGCCGATCCAACTCCGACGAAGCACTGCGGGCGTGTTGCTAAGAGCATCACCAGCCGCGTCCCCAAAGCATTCTTGAAAGCAATTTGGGGTGCGTCGGATAAAAAAATATTCCAGCCGCGTCCCCCAAAATCCATTTTTGTCCGGCGCGCCCCGATACGGTGTCCGGCGCCTCGAGCCCGTCCCCGTCCCACAGGGGACGCTCCGGGCACGGCGGACACAACGAAAAGCGAGGCGGGGAGTGGCGGGGTCGACCCGTCAGCGGCACAGTTAATTTTAACCTAACCGTCACCTACCTCGCGGCGGAAGTTATTCGCGCGCAGTGACACACGGCGGCATCTTTGCCTTAATGGCGACGGAGAGGCAGGCGAGACGTCTCGTCGGTGCTGCGCAGCCTGCACGTGTCGCCGGCGTTCGCACGGCACCGCCCGTTCCCGTGCGATCTTCCCGCCTCTTCTCGCCTGTTCCCGCGCTTTCTTCCCGACGCCGGCGTCTATAAAAGGTCTCCCGGCTCAATGGTAGCCACCACACCCCGCCGGCAACAAACACAGCCCTCGTCGCTCCACCGCCGTCTCCTCCACCACCAGTGGCAATGGCGAACCACCCCGGCGCTGGCCACTTCCCTCTACCGCCGTCTCCTCCACTTCCAGTCCCGGAATCGCAGGTCGACACCGACCCCGCGGCCCGGGATGAGCGGCGGCGGCGAGGGAAGCTGCTTTGGCCTGGCTCTCGTCAGCAGCGGCGGGAGGTACTCGAGGAGGAGGCCCACCAGCGGCGTGAGGCGGCGCACGCGGCGGATCTAGCGGCGTTCTACGCCCTCGCTCCCGCGGCCCGACGAGGCCGCGGCGGCAGCAGCGTGGCACGAGCAGCAGTGCGACACCGTTGCGGCGTTCGACGCCTCGACGGGAGAAGAGGCACGATGGCGCCGGTACCGGGAGGAGATGGAGCAGCGGTGGGCTGATGAGCGCCGGCGCCAGCGCGTTGAGCGGGATGCGCTGTACCGTGAGCGGCGGGAGGCGATCGAGCGCCGGCGGCAGGAGTCGATCGAGCGCCAGCAGCAGCTGGCGGCGGAGGAGCGTCAGCAGCGGGAGGCAGCGCTGACGGCGATATGGGGGAGGCGGGCGGACCAGTTGGCGGCGGAGGCCGACGTGTTGGTTGCGGCGATGATGGAGACGCCAACAGATGTGGAGGAGGAGGCGCCAATGGAGGAGGAGGAGGCCGAGGCGGAGGAGACCGAGGTGGAGGACGACGACGATGACGAGTTCGAGTGGTTCGACGACGACGGGCCGCACCCGGACGAGACGGTCGATCAGCAACGCGCGCTCGTCGAGTCCTTCGAGTCGGAGAAGAAGCTCCAGGATGACGCCCGTGCCCGCGAAGAGGCGCAGATTCGTCGCGCCGTCGAGCTCTCCCTCCAGGCGGCGTAGCAGGGGAGGGCGGAGGAGGACGCGTGGCGGGAGCGGAGCCGTTTGGACACCGCCGAACGCAAGGAGAGGAGGCGCGCGCAGGAGGAGCTGCGGCGTAGGGAAGGCGACGACGGGGCGGGGCCGTCGAACGCACCGCCGAGCGGTTAGTAGTCTAGGTTTAGATGAAATCTAGCCGTTTTCATTCAAACTTTGTAATATATAATCAAAATTGAATGAAAACCTTTATTTTCGTGCACCAATATTCATTTGGGGGAGGCGTTTGGGGGACGCGGCTGGGGAGTGACGTCCCCCAAACGCGGCACGAACAAAACACGTCCCCCAAACGCTCGATCCGGCGCGGTTTGGGAGACGCTTTGGGGGACGCGACTGAAAATGCTCTAAGAGCATCTCCAGCCAGCTTACTGTCTGCTTCCTGCCTGATCGGTGCTGACTGACTGTTCTTGCTTGTCTTGGGCCTGCTCTAGTTTTGGTGCTGCGGGTCGAATTTCGTGACTTGATGAAGAGGAAGCCGAGTATCTTTGGTCTTGAAGAGTCAGGCCAATCCAACCGCTTGCTCCTGCCCAACTCAGTCTCAGTCGTACCATAATGCGCCTGGACTCAACACTTTTCTTGCTCCAAGACCACCCTCTAGCCCTCATGTTTTTTTTGCGAAGAAAACATCCAATCTATTCATCAACAATCAAGGTGATACAAAGAACACCAGAAGCAATAAGAATTACATCTAGGTCCGAAGACCACCTAGCGACGACTACAGACACTAGAGCGAGCCGAAGGCGCGCCGCTGCCATCACCCCTCCATGATCGGAGCCGGGCGAATCTTGTTGTAGAAGACAGTCGGGAAGTCGTCGTGCTACGGCCACGAGAGGACCAGCGCACCGGCACACAGCAACCGCCGCCGATGAAGAGATGCATAGATCGGAAGCCTCTAATTTTCCGACACACAAACGGAGACGACCGACGATCGGATCCAACCGGATCCACCGCGGACACACACCGGCCAGATCCGACGAGATCCACCGGAGACAAACCTCCACACCCCCTCCAACAACGCTAGGGACGTCGTTGGAGCGGAGGCTGGGTGGGGGAACCTTATTCCATCTTCGCAGAGCAGCCGCCGCCTGATCTCTCCAAAGAAGACGCAAAACCTAGCAAAACACAAAAAAAAACCGTGAGGATGGAGCCCTCCCGCCGGCAGGGACCGGGAACCACCACGCGACCATGGCTCTGAGGCCACGGAGGCGGGCGGCCCGGAGGCGCCGCCGGCAGGAGGCGGAGATCCCGATCGCCTTTTTCTCTAGCCCTCATGTCAAATAGATGACAGAATTGTAAACAATCATAGAATGATTTAAGCTGAGGAACATAGAGGTCTCTCCCACAATCTCTACTATTAAGTTACAGGTCGATGGTGTTGTTAGATCAAAAAACCGTAATAAATTTTCGTCCGTAAAAAAACCCGAGTCGTGGTAGGTTTTTATCCATCCACAGACCGGTGCGCTTTCGTCCGTCTTGGTTTCCTTCTTATATGTCGCACGTGTTTCCATTATCCGTGGTTCGTAGCGCTGAGTTTCCTTTTACAACCGTCAGTTGCGTATGCAGTACGTCCGCCCGACCCAGCCACCCATGTATGAGGTTTGGTCTCTCAGGCTTTGCCCAAAAAAGAGTCCAAATCGGCGCACTTAGACCGTCATAAGTACTGCCCTCGACCGACAGCAGCACAGTCAACCATCAGCCATCAAGGGCGCGGTTGGTTGCCTGCCGAAATTGTGCACCACTGGAGCAGCGAGATGGGCGCCCCTGCGCGTTGCGAACGGGTCGCCGACCACTTTTGGCCCATCGTTTGGTAGCCTGTGCTGCACCGGCTCGAACAGAGTTGCAAATCGTTTGGATGTCTGGTGTTGTGGGTATACTTTATGGGTATATCAACGGCGTGACCTAGATCCGGCAAGCCCGGGTGGACCACAGTTGGTGATGTGATATGTGGCCCATCGGGCGGCCCAGTCTTGTAGATCCTGAAGGATAAAGTCCAACCCAGGAACAGGAAGCTGGATCCCAACCGACCTACGAAGGAGGCCGGATCCGTAGAGGCCCATAAGGTATCCGAATCCCGCACGGTATAGATGGAAGACGGATCCGTGACGTACACGGCAAGACATTGTACCGTAGTTAGGCAACTTGTATTCCGGCTAGGACTCTCCGTGTAAACCCTAAATCCGTGCGCCTTTATAAGCCGGATCCCGAGAGCCCTAGAGGCACAACCACAACTCATTGTAACAACGCGAAAGCGCCCATATAATTCCAGACAAGCAGCAGTAGGCCCTATAGTCCAGTAGGCCCTATAGCCTTGCCTATTCGACGGTACTCTAGAGGAGGGAATTATATGGGCGCTTTCGCGTTGTTACAATGAGTTATGGTTGTGCCTCTAGGGCTCCCGGGATCCGGCTTATAAAGGCGCACGGATCTAGGGTTTATACGGAGAGTCCTAGCCGGAATACAAGTTGCCAAACTACGGTACAATGTCTTGCCGTGTACGTCAAGGATCCGCCTTCCATCTATGTCGTACTGGATCCAGATACCTTATGGGCCTCCACGGATCTGGCCTCCTTCGTAGGTCGGTTGGGATCCGGCTCCCTGCTCCTGGGCTGAACTTCATCCTTCATGATCTACATGCCACATCACCATCTGTGGGCCACCCGGGTTTGCCGGATCTAGGCCATGCCGTTGATATACCCATAAAGTATACCCACAACAGTAGCCCCCGAAGTTCTCCGAGATTCATCATTCCTCCGACTTCCTTCAACTCGGATCCGAAGAGAATCTTGAAGAGCTTCCAAAACTTTCTTGTTTCCGACTTCATTCAACCGGAAATCATTTGTTTTTCTTTAACGGTATCTTCACCAGGTTTTTCGCGCACGTTACACCGAACATCCCTTTTTCCCGCGCTAAATTTTCGCAGATGCGAATCTTCAGCCAGAAATTTCGGAGCTGCCCAGTTCTAGTTACGCTGTCTCGATTTCACCGTTCTGACCTAAGACACGTGACGGCTATCCAACGGTGTGACCGCTCCGTCTCCGCCGTTGGATCCGGCTCACGAATCTCCGTGCGTGGCTTATAAATACCCGCCGCGTCAGTAACTTCTCCATTCTTTCACCGCAACTTCCACTTCATCTTCTTCCTCCCGCAGCGTCGCCCGCCGGATCTGAACTCCGGCGAACTTTCGCACGGAGACCTTCGTCCGCCGCCCTTCTAAGGCCGTCCTCGACCTGAGATCACCACGTTTGAACGGGAAAAAGCCTCCGCCTCCGATCCGTGGTCATCCGGGGCTCAACGCACCAAGTCCGACGACCCCATCTTCGCCGGAGCGACGGGGAACCGCCACGCCATTGAAGGTACGTTCGCCGGACCCGTGGAAGAAGAAGAACAGTAGACTAGCTTAGTTTCCGGCTACTCAAACAATTTCATCGCATGCATGCAGCCGGAACCATGTCAACTAACTCACCTAGATATACTGATAGTTCAACCGATAGCCCGAACTCAAGCTCAAAAGAACTGAGTTACCCGGAACCATTAGCGCTCCTACCACCATATGTTTTCGACACGTGCTTAGCTCAACCTTTCTCCGCATCTTCCAACAACGCATTAGGTCGGATCCCAACCCTCAAAGAGATCCAGGAAGAACTCGAAGGCCAAGCTAGAATGGCAGCCAAAGTGCAAGAAGCGGAGCAGAAAAAAGGATCCAAGGCTCGGAACCGGGAAGGCGAGAAAGGGCAATGGTAGCCCTGTGAAGTAAAGGACTCGGATCTCCGAGAACTCCAAGAGGAGGGCATGATCTCTCCGAACTGGAGTATCATGAAATAATCCGCCTCCCCCAAACCAAACCCGGACGAACGCGTCCTTACAAGGGCCTGGGTAGAGCGTGGTCTATTGCTCCCCTGCTCGGAATTCTTCCTCTTCGTCCTCTCCACCTACGGCGTTCAGCCGCACAACATCTGTCCCAACTCCTACCTCCTCCTTTCCAACTTCGTGACTCTTTGCGAAGGTCACCTCGGAATTCGACCGGACATCCGTCTGTGGCAATTCTTTTTCCACATGTAGACTGCTAGTTTGATGTATATATATATGCACTTCTAGTCTGTATGGATCACTGTAAAGTTTGATGTAGGCACTTCTAATATGTATGGATTTTCCCAACTATATGCATCGCTTTTAACTAAATCATGACTGCGATTAAGCTACACTGCTGCATATTTATTTACAATTATTTAAAAAAAAATCGAGGTGACCTGACATAATGTACCTATCAAACCAGTCTCAATTCAGCAAAGTATTTCAGGCGGTCATGAATAATAAACGTCTCAGGACGATATCGTTTTTCAGACGGGTGATAATAAAGGCCGTCTGAGCCTCCAGAATTATTAGAACCTTTTGTGAAGAGAAACCATCTGAGGCTTACCGATCTATGCAGACGCATCATATTACTGCCCGTCTGAGGTGGCTATTCCTTGAGTCGGAACGAGAGCCGTCTCAGGTTGACACGCTAGTAGCCGGATAGCATAATCGTCTGAGGACGAAGGGCCAAAACTGGCTCTAAGTAGCAGGTCGGTACTAGTATATCATGAACTAGTGTAAAAAGTTTCACCAAAAACCAAGTTTGAACTTAGATGGAGATAAGAAACGGCAATCACGGTTTTACCAAGATTAAGTGGGTCTTCAAGGCCAATCACAAATTCATCAACACTAAGCGGACATTATTGAACAAGCAAGATGTATATGGACAAGTGGAGCAAGACGAATCTCAACTCATCACTCAAGAATTCACATAAATTCAAAGGTTTGCACTTTCTTTGGGCTTCTGGAATCTTCTTATGCCAGCAATCATAATATCACCTTAAATGAAAAGATGTGGTCACTGCTTAGAATAAGTGAACTTATCTATCTATCTATCTATTATATAATTAAAATAACAAACAAACAATGACCCAGATTAATCAACAACCAATGAACGGTTCAGATAGGGAAAAGTATTAGCAATATTAAAGCGCACAGAGATAAAAGATATCGCACGAGCCATCTTGATATTAAACAAAATCGCTGCACATATTTTGATCAAGGAACGGTTCAGATAGGAAAAAACAAATAGTATAGCAATATTCACGTAGAGAAAAAGTATGGCACGAGCCGTATGTCTCGGAGAAAAGCCAGAAACTACCACCGTGAAAATCTCTCCCCAGATTTTGATCAACAACTAAGGAATGGTTATACGGGAAAAAAATATTAGCTATGTTGAAGGAGACGGAGAGAAATAAAGAGAAGACGGAGACATGAAGATTCTCTCCGGCCTTCCGATGTACGTTCTCCGCCTTCTACGTTCCTGAGCAACTGGCACTGAAAAATCAACGTTCTTATGCGCTTCGCGATCACGCCGGCGGATGCCGTCGTCGTTGCAGTCAGCCGGCCGCCCGACGGCGCAGCATACGAGCCCAGTCGTGGCAAAGGAGTGCGGGAGAGCGCCTCGAGCACCTTGGAGAAGTGGCGCACTGCCTCCGCGGGGAGATCGGCGTCCTGAGTGTTAAACATGTAATATCCTTTGTATAGTATCTGGTGTAGAGAGTCTCTACCCAGGTATTATACCTCTTTGTACTGGCCACGTATAGGGCTCTTCTATACATATATAAACACGCAACCCGAGCCCGAACAGGTATCGGTTCCTCCCATCGCTATTCCCTCGTCGACTTTGACATGGTATCAGAGCGTCTTCCTCTCTGACGTCTAGATCCGATCCAATTCGATAAAACCCGCCGGCGGCAAATCGCTGTGCTGAGAGAAAACAACAACCAGAGATCGGCCGTGTTCTTCACCGCCGGAATTCCCTCCCTCCAAACAAACCAACAAAAACCCTAGATACCACAAAAAACTGATGGCTTCTTCTTCCAATGCGATGGCTACCCTCGCAGCGGCGCTGGGTTCTCCTCCAACGGAAAAGCTCACAAGAAACAACCACCTGTTCTGGAAGACGCAAGTACTTCCGGCACTCCGCGGCGCAAGGGTCATGGGACTGCTAGACGGTTCCGATCGCGCCCCGGCAGAAAAGACACTGGTAGAAAAAAGGCCATCAGTCGCGGTGCGCAACTGCCATTGGTCGCGGTTGCGCAACCGCGACCAATTAAGCGCGACTAAAGGCCCCCCCTTTAGTCGCGGTTCCTTACGAACCGCGACTAAAGGCTCCTCCACGTGGGCGCCAGGCGACCGTCGGGGCGGAGGCCCTTTAGTCGCGGTTCTTCTGGCCGACCGCGACTAAAGGCCGCCGCAGGTTTAGGGTTTTAGGCAGGTTTAGGGTTTTAGGCCCCCCCCCCCCCTAAACCTGTTTTCTGTTTAATTTGTATTGTTTTATTTCTTTTGTGCTTTATTTGTAATTTTGAAGGAGTACGTTTCACATATTCTACGGTACTACATACATGCATGCATATGAATGTACAATTTCAAACAAATTTGAAATTAGAACCAAAAAGAATTCAAGAGGAATATACAATATATATTCAATATCATCGGATGACCATATACAAGTTTGAACAAGTTTCCATACATAATTTAATGCATGTATAGTTCTACGTCCTCTACGTAGTGTTGTCCTGTAGGATCGATGACTTCCCTCGCGAACCATCCAGCTAGTTCCTCCTGAAGTGGTCGGAAGCGAGCTTCGGACTAAGCGTCTTCCGGAGGTTATTCCTCTTGATGTTGAGCTCATCCGACTGGTCCCGCTCATTGGTGTATCTCCGGATCCTCTCACAAACATAGTATCCACATAGATTGGTCCCCGGTGGCTGAATATCACCAGTCGTCCGCACTGCCCTTTTAAAATGTAGCTCTTTTTTGAATTCACCGACCTTTTGATCTACGAACCGTCTCCAAACCCTACGAGGCAAAGAAAATTAAATGAACAAGAGAGTTATTAATTAGTTACTTGATATTAGGAAATGATGAACGAAATAGGCCGATCGATATAGAGCGCAAATGAATGAAAACAATTACTTTTGCATCATTTTTCTCATGTCGGCCCAAAGCGCCGCATCCATATTCGGAGAGTCGTGAACGAGAACTGTGGAGGTGTGAAATTGAATTACCATCGAATCCGGTGGAACTCGCGGACACGATACATGCACGATCATGCATATATAACTCATCGATTAGCCACATACCATGCATGGAGTAAACAAAAGAGAATGTGCTCAAGACGAAACACTCACCCAAAATGGTAAGGAAATAGAATATCACTTTTGAGTTCCTGTTTTCTAAGAAACCGCCACAGATCTTCCTCCACGTCGGCGGGGTGGTGTTCTAACACATATGAATTAACGATGTATGGGTCAATGAACCCAACATCATGGATGTTCCTTATTTGCATTTCCCGCTTCTTCATTCCGCATAATAGCGTACACAACAAGATAGTTAGGACAATATATAGTGCGAGGCAATGAACGAGATGGGGTAGAAATTAATAAATCACTTACGAACGTAGCAACCGATGATAGATTTGTCGAGGTCGCGCAGATTGAACAGCTGGAACAATTCACTCTGATGAACCGCGATATAGTAATGTTTGAAGTGATGCTCAGCTCTAACTTCAGCATAAATATAGTCTTTGGCGTTTTTAAGTTTTATGTAACTCTTGTACCAATTTAGCAGACCTTTCATTTATCGAGGTAGATCCTCTTCCTGCGCAGGCTCGACGAGAGGGCCATTCTTCACATATGTAAATACTACGTCCTTCATTGGCGCCTCATCAAGGCCTAACGGTGCACGAAGAGTGATACCTAAGTCGGCCGCTTGTTCTCCGGCACTCGTTACGGTCAATCCATGTGCTGCCGCAGCTGCTATGATATCGGGGGCATCCGGACCGGCGGCTTGCACTATGAGCGGGGCGATCGATTGTTTACTTTGTTCCCCGAGCTGGGCAACTTCTTTCCCCTTTCTAATTTTTTCTCGGTCTCCTCCAAGGCTTTCTTCTCCTCGCTTCTCCGCCGAATCTTGGTTCCTCTTGAACGCGAGTGCTTGCCTACGAAGTTCACGTGCATAGTCGTCGAGCGGATTCTTTGCGGCTTGGGACGGTGTGTTCAAAAATGACTTAGCCCACTTCTTTTGCTCATCGGAAAATACCGGCTTGGGCTCGCCCTCTATTTTCTTCTTGCAGCTCGCCTTCCATTTCTCTAAATCAGCGACCGCGCCCGCCTCGACTTCCTCGGCACTACTTTCCCAAGGCCTCGTGGGGAGAGGCTTCGGTGATACCTCCAGTACCTTTGTTTTCTTAGGTACGTAAGGGTCCGGGTTAATAATCCGGGACTGCTGCTTACGCTTCTTCGCCGGAGGTGGATTGGGGGCGGCGTGCGCTACCCGCCCGGGCGGACTAGGGGGCGGCGGCTGCTACCCGCCGGAGGTGAATTGGGGGCGGCGTCGGCCCTCGTGAAGGAGGTGTAGGTGAAGCACCACCACCACCACCGCCACCGCCGCCACCACCACCACCGTAGGGGGGTGGACTTGTTGGCGCCTCGTCTGGAAACTTGATAAACCTCTTTTTCCATAGAATGAACTGGCGCTTGACACCTCCAAGTCTTCTCTCCCTTCGGGTGTAGCAATGTCAATCTCCGGTACCTCAAACCCTTGGACTATTTTCTCCACCGTGACACGAGCATAGCCATCCGGAATGGGGTTGTTGTGGTGGAGTGCTCCGGGCTCACATGGCAAAGCACCGCCGATGGCTACCTTCATGGACATGTTCCCCATTGGATAATGCAGATGACATTCTTTCATCTCCTTTACATCGTCCACGGGGTAGCGAGGAGGCTCCGGTGCGAGTAATTTCGACCGCCGTTGCATTATCGGTAGCCGGCGGGTTCTCCGTGGAAGCCACGCTCGCTTCTCATCCGCGGCTGGCTTCCGAGATCCGCTGGATGATCTTCATTCGCCCCGACTGCCGATCTTTCTTGTACTAGTATATTCAAGGTTTTCTTCATCGTATCGACTTCCGATACCAACTTCGCCATAACATCCGCATCCCGATCCATCTTTCTCTTACGGCTTCCGTAAGCGTACGGGTCATCGTTGCGGGAGAACCCTACTTTCCACGGAATGTCCCCGGACATGCCTCGTACACGTCCTCCGTGTTCAGGATTCCCGAGGGCTCTTGTCAGCGCGTCGTTCTCTCTGTTGAACTTGATCTTCCCCTCTTGAGCATCCCTCATTGCCTCAATAAGCTTTTCGGTGGGTTTAATTATTTTGCCCCGATAAACACACTCCCCTGTCTCCGGGTTCAGCGATCCCCCATGCCCGTACCACCAGCTTTTGGCCCTTGGGTCCCATCCCTCCGTACTCGGACGGATTCCTCGCGTCCTCGGCTCGTTCTCCATCTTCTCCCACTTAGGCTCCCAAAAGCGATACCCTCCTCGGCCCCATAATATGATTGTACTCCTTCTTAGCCGCATTTTCCTTATTTTTTTCGATATTTCAATGAAATGCTCCGATTTCTTCGCTTCACAAAATCTGGCCAATCATGTTGAAGTCTCTCATATTGTCCTTTGAAATCCGGAGTCTTGTTCCGGTTGACATAGTCACGGGCTAGATTTTGCTTGAATTTCCTGAATGTCTCGGCCATCTTACCAAGAGCGAACTCGTTTGATTAGCTTCCTCCTCTTCTTGTTTTCCTCAATCTTGTTACCCTCCTCATCGAATTTGTGGTATTCCGGAGGTAGGATGAAATGTTCCATAAGCTTTTTAAAGCAATCCTTCTTAGTTCTCTTGTCGACAAAAGTGAAACCAAGACGTGCCTTCTTTGGCTCATGCCACTCCTGGAGGGTGATCGAGACGTTGTCTCTAACAACGGCTCCGCATTGGTTGATAAACTTGGTGGCGTGCTTCTGGGCTCCAGCGGCTTGCCGGTTGCACTATCGACAACCTCGATGGTATATGTTTCTCCTTGTTTGAGCGTCTTGGTTGCGCCACGCTTTGACGACGACGTACTCGATTTTTTCGACGATCCGGCCGAGGGCTAAAATAAGAAAGAGAGTCGCGCGTGTTACTACACACATATTTATTCAAATCAGTAAGTTTGTATCACCGAGAGGCAAAATGTATATATATATACCTCGGCGCCGGAGTTGGTTGCTACTTGCAATTCAAGATCGTCGTTTATCGACGTTCCTTCCCCATCATCTTGCCGACGGCCTTCGTCTTGACCGTCAAGATTCGGATAAGAAGAAATATCCTCTTCATCTTGTTCGGTCGGCACATATGGAATATCGCCGTTTATGATGCCGAACATATGGTCTTCGGCGTCCGGATCATAGTTGTCCGAGAATCGGGTCAGCTCTATCGTCCGCCATATGTCGATCCTGAAAACATGTAGTAAAAACTAAGTAATTGTGTATATGCCAGCATTAATTATCACATCTACATATAAAGAGAGGGCGACGAGGGAGGCGAGAGGGGGGACGCGTGTATTAGATGTGTATATGCGGACGATCGACCTCGCAGTGACCGCGTGACCGAGAGACCGGTGGCGGTGGCGAAGCGGTGGCGGTGGCGAAGCGGTGGCGGTGGCGAAGCGGTGCCGAAGCGGTGGCGGTGGCGGTGGCGAAGCGGTGCCGAAGTCAAATTTTCGTTAAGTCAAAATTATGTCATAATAAGTCAAAATTTTATTAAGTCATAATAATATGTTAAGTTTTAATTTTATTAAGTCAAAATTTTAGTTAAGTTAATTTTTTGTTAAGAAAAAAAAGAGAGAGATTTTTTATTAAGTCAATTTTTCAGTTAACATTCCCGTGTAGTTAGTTACAAAAAAACACAAAAGTTTTCCAAATTCCAAACATGCCAATTAAGTTATTTTTTAAGTTATTTTCTTCTTAACATTCCAATATTATTATTTTTACTTAACATTCCAAATTATTATGTTAATTTTGGTTAACTAGTTAGTTAAAAAAAACACAAAAGTTTTCAAATTCCAAACATGCCAATTAAGTTATTTTTTTCTTAACATTCCAATATTATTATTTTTACTTAACATTCCAAATTATTATGTTAATTTTGGTTAAGTAGTTAGTTACAAAAAAACACAAAAGTTATTAGTTACAAATTAAAAAAACAAAAAAAATCGGCCAGAGGCGGCGCGCGCGCGCCCTGGCCTTCTCTCCTCTCTGCCGGCCGGGCGCACTGCGGCGCGCGCGGCACGCCTACTGCGGCGCGGCGCAAGGTCGGTCTGGCGGCGGCGGCTGCGACTGTCGGAGGCGGCGGCGCGCGCGGCGCAACTCTGGCGGCGGCGTCGTCCGGCGGCGGCGTGCAAGGCCGGGGTTCGGGGCGGGGGCGCCGGCGGATCGAGGTGAGACGACGACGTACACGGGGCGCGCGGGCGCGGGAAGAAGAAGGAGGCGCGGCGGCCGACGGCGGCGGCGAGGGCGGCGGTCGGCGAGGACGAGGGACGCGCGGCGGAGGCGGACGGTCGGCGAGTCGACGAGGCGGCAGCACCGGCGGTTCGAGCGGAGGAAGAAGAAGTGAGATCCGCGCGGGCGCCGCGCGCGTATTTATAGGGGAGGGGATTTAGTCGCGGTTGGTGTTACCAACCGCGACTAAAGGGTGCCCTTTAGTCGCGGTTGGTAACACCAACCGCGACTAAATCCCATTTTTCGCCCGTTTTTGCGATTCCCGCGGAAAATGAGCTTTAGTCGCGGTTGGCCAGGCCAACCGCGACTAAAGGCCTTTTTCGAAATTCAGAAAATTCAGAAAAATAAAACTAATCATTTCTAAATGTGAAAAATACAAATAATATATCAAAAAATTAAGAAAAATAAAACTAATTCATTTCAAAATCTTAAAAATACAAATAATATATCAAAAAATTCAGAAAATAAAACTAATTCATTTAAAAATCTTAAAAATACAAATAATATATCAAAAAATTCAGAAAAATAAAACTAATTCATTTAAAAATCTTAAAAATACAAATAATATATCAAAAAATTCAGAAAAATAAAACTAATTCATTTAAAAATCTTAAAAATACAAATAATATATCAAAAAATTCAGAAAAATAAAACTAATTCATTTAAAAATCTTTCCGCCTCTGTCTTTTCGCCGGCCCCCTCTTCCCGCCTCTGTCTTTCCGCCGGCCCCCTCTTCCCGCCTCTGTCTTTCCGCCGGCCCCCTCTTCTCGCCTCTGTCTTTCCGCCGGCCCCATCTTCCCGCCAGTTCTTCCCGGCCGCCTTTGTCTTTCCGAGGAGCAGTGCGTCCACCCACGCGTCCTTATCCTGCCGACAGCTTTAGTCACGGTTGCACCCACCAGCCGGGACTAAAGCTCTGGAATCCTCTTCTTCCCGCCATTTCATCCATGTCTTCCCGCCATTTCTTCCATGTCTTCCCGCCTGTTTCTTCCCGCCACTTTCTTCCCGCCTCCTGTCTTCCCGCTCCCATTTTTCCCGCCATTTCCCACTACATATATGTTGCCCGGCTAGCCGACATTATCACATCTCTACAATCTCTCATCACTCTCTCATGGCTTCCACCGCACCCACTCTAACCTACCGGCGGGTGGAGGAGCTTTGCGCCTCGAACTACCCTTGCCCACCGGGCCTACCGCGTCCCCGCCGGCCGGAGCCTAGCGCCGGCGGCGTGCCGGTCCCTCCCGTCCCTCGAGTGCTGCGCGCGCGGGCGGCCATCACGAACCACTACTACCTCGACCTCACGCCGGAGCAGCGGATGAATCCCCGCTAGCATCCCGATAACCGAGCATACTTGGGACGCCTTCTTCATCAATCGGCGTGAGAGGGCGCTCGCCGAGTATGAGGAGGACGGTCTGCCTCACGGGAACTTCCACGAGGCCGGCCGTCGGCTATGGTGGTACGGCCGGACTGCGCAAGCGTCATGGACTACATCACGGCCGGCGATATTCCCCGCCTGCGCTACCCTCAGTTCGAGCCACGAGCGCCGCCCGACGACAGCGACGACAACAGCGACGACGACGGCGACAACTTAGAAGGCGACGACTACCAGTACAACGGCGGTGACTATGAAGACTACGAGTATGCATATTATACGCCTAGGCAGGAGTATGACTAAATCACTGCAAATTTCATGTATCATCGGTGCTATCTCGAATCAATCGAATCATTCGAAAATGGACACGAAAACACATCACGGATAATATAATTCACGTGATCCATTCAACAAAGTTTGGTACAATAAATTATTACACATCATTTCTTCCCTTGTGTCCCCGCTGCTTACGATTGGGCCGTATCCATGGAGCATCCTCATCATTTAACTTAATGCTTGGGTCGGTGTTCACTTTGAAGGGCGGAATTTCACCAAACATATTATAATCTTCCGACATATCCGTCTTGTCCTCCACTCCCACGATGTTTCTTTTCCCTGAAAGAACAATGTGGCGCTTTGGATCATCGCATGATGTACTGATCGTTTTCTTATCTTTCCGTTTCCTCGGTTTGCTACTCATGTCCTTGACATAGAAAACCTGAGCGACATCTTTCGCTAGGACGAATGGTTCGTCAAGGTAACCAAGTTTGTTGAAATCCACCATTGTCATTCCGTATTGCTGGTCCACCTTTACCCCACCTCCTCGTTAGCTTGAACCATTTGCACCGGAACAAAGGGACCTTAAAGGAGGGTCCATAGTCAAGTTCCCATATCTCCTCTATGTAACCATAATATGTGACCTTTTGCCCATTCTCGGTTGCTCGCATCAAAGCGGACACCACTCGTTTTGGTTGGTGCTCTTTTTATCTTGGGCGATCGTGTAAAATGTATTCCCATTTATCTCGTACCCTTGGAAAGTCGTTATAGTCGAAGATGGTGTCTTGGCCAACATGTACGACTGATCTACAACGAGCATTGTCACTCATTAACTGTTTTCTCAACCAACCGCCGAAAGTCTCCATGTGGGCCTTCCTAATCCAGGATTCGGAGCTTCCCGGGTTGTCGGAGCATAAAATATTCTTGTGTTTCTCAAAGTACGGAGCCACCAAGCTGGAATTGGTCGAACCGTGTGGTGAGCTTCGGTCGGAGAATGGCCGTCCATACATATCGTTGATTTCCTTCCGATCGTGCCTTTTCCACTTAGTCTCCCCTCGTGCCGCGATCGAGGAAGACCAATCGGCTTAAGGTCGGGAACAAAGTCAACACAAAACTCAATTACCTCCTCATTTCCATAGCCCTTGGCGATGCTTCCTTCCGGCCTAGCACGGTTACGAACATATTTCTTTAATACTCCCATGAACCTCTCGAAGGGGAACATATTGTGTAGAAATACGGGACCGAGAATGGAAATCTCTTCGACTAGGTGAACCAGGAGGTGCGTCATAATATTGAAGAAGGATGGCGGGAACACAAACTCGAAACCGACAAGACATTGGACCACATCGTTACGTAACCGTGGTAGAACTTCGGATTGATTACCTTCGAGAGATTGCATTGAGGAATGCACATAGCTTCACAATGGCTACTCGAACATTTTCCGGTAGGAGCCCCTCAAAGCAATCGGAAGCAATTGCGTCATAATCACGTGGCGGTCGTGAGACTTCGAGTTTTGGAACTTTTTCTCCGCCATGTTTATTATTCCCTTTATATTGGACGAGAATCCTCGACGGGACCTTCATACCGCTCGGGCATTCAAAAAGATGACCTTCTCTTCTTTGGTCGGAGCGTAGGCGGCACGACCTTGAAACCGTTCCGGATGCCGGTCATCGTGGTCTTTCAAACTTTGCTGGTCCTGCCGTGCTTCCTTTGTATCATTTGACTTCCCATACACGCCCAAGAAGCTTAGGATGTTCACGCAAATATTCTTCGTAACGTGCATCACGTCGATTGCAGAGCGGACTTCTAGGACTTTCCAATATTCTAGCTCCCGAATATAGATTTCTTCTTCCACATGGCTACGTGCCCGTCGGCTCCCTTCGGAACCGATTGTCCGCGAGGACCCTTTCCAAAGATGACTTTCAAATCCTTGACCATATCAAATACCTCAGCACCGGTGTGTTCCGCGAGCTTCGGCCGGTGATCTGCCTTGTCGTTGTAATGCTTGCCTTTCTTTCTTACTCGGATGACCTTTCGGAAGAAATCGACGATGCCCAAGGTACACGTTCTTCTTACAATTTGGCAAATGTACACTTTCGGTCTCATGTAAGCGGTGCGTGCATGCATTGTATCCCTTATTTGACAAGTCCCGAAAGGTTACTAAGAGCAGGCCAATCGTTGATGGTTACGAAAAGCAACGCTCGTAGGTCAAATTCCTCTTCTTTGTGCTCATCCCACACACGGACACCGGGTCTGCCCCACAGACTGTAAAAGTTCATCAACTAATGGCCTTAGGTACACATCGATGTCGTTGCCGGGTTGCTTCGGATCTTGGATGAGCACTGGCATCATAATGAACTTCCGCTTCATGCACAACCAAGGAGGAAGGTTGTAGATGCATAGAGTCACGGGCCAGGTGCTATGGCCGGAGCTCTGCTCGCCAAAAGGATTCATGCCATCTGTACTTAGACCAAATCTTATGTTCCTTGCGTCAGCTGCAAAATCTTTAAACTCTCTGTCGATCTTTCTCCATTGCGTTCCATCCGCGGGGTGTCTCAACTCCCCGTCCAGACTTACGGTCCTCTTTGTGCCATAGCAACAACTTGGCATGCTCTTTGTTCCTGAACAGACGTTTCAACCGTGGTATTATAAGAGCATACCACATCACCTTGGCGGGAACCTTCTTCCCGGGTTTCCGGCCCTCGACATCGTCACCAGGGTCATCGCCTCCGATCTTATAACGCAATGCGAGTGCATACCGGGCATTCATTCAAATTCTCGTATTCACCGCGGTAGAGGATGCGGTCGTTGATGCATGCATGTATCTTCGAACCTCTAAACCTAGAGGGCGAGACAACCTTCTTTGCTTCGTACGTACTTCGGAGGGCAACTTGTTATTCTTTGGAAACATATTCTTCAACATTTTCAGCAAGTTTTCAAATCCCGAGTCGGCTACACCTTCCTGTGCCTTCCATCTCAGCAAATCCGATAGTGCAGCCCAGCTTTTTCGGACCATTATCGCATCCTGGGTACAGCGACTTTTTGTGATCCTCTAACATGCGATCCAAATTCTCCCTCTCCTTTTCAGTTTCGCAACGACTCCGTGCATCAGCAATGGTCCGACCAAGATCATCAGCGGGCTCATCACGTGCCTCTTCTTGATCACCTTCCCCTTCACCTTCCCCACCTTCGAGCATCCTCCATGAAAGTATCACCGAAATGATCAAGATAGTTGTCATCGATGATATCATCCTCTTCTTCATCCTCTTCCATTATAACCCCTCTTTCTCCATGCTTGGTCCAACAATTATAGCTTGGCATGAAACCATGCCGAATCAGGTGCAGGTGAACTTCCCTTGAGGAAGAGTAACCCTTCTGATTCTTACAGCCAACACATGGACAGATAACAAAACCCCCCTGCTTGTTCGCATTAGCCACTACGAGTTCAAACCCGTAGTGAATTCGCTGGAGAGTCGGTTAGCGTACATCCATTGCCGATTCATCTGCATTATTATAATATAAAATATATAATTAACCATCATGCATTTGTTCGCGACTAAATAGAAATTAAACAATTAATGAACTACACACATGCATATTTTATCAATGACACATATGAAAGGTTCAAGTTAATTGCTAACCGCGATCGAGGAGGAAAAAATAAATGAGGAAGCTCGATCAAGTGTGGCTCCGACACTTCATATCATGTTGGTTTCATGCTCTTGGGGCATTTCATCAAACACCTTGTGTGCATAAGAGGAGCCAAAAGCAAACCAACACCCCCTTGTGAAGTTTGTGAAGAGAAGTGGCACCAAATGGCTAAGTGTTCGTGGGCTGGTCGGTATATATAGGGGAGGGGCTTTAGTCGCGGTTGGCCGAGCAAACCGCGACTAAAGGCCCCTGAGGACATTTAGTCGCGGTTGGCCAGGCCAACCGCGACTAAAGGCCCTCCCGTCCACCAGCTGGCCACCGAGCGCGCTGGGCCCAGGCCTTTGGTTGCGGTTCGCTTCACGAACCGTGACTAAAGGGCCAATTGGTCGCGGTTCTTGCATGTTCGCGACTAATGGGGCTGGACGGAAGGCCTTTTTTCTACTAGTGAGATCAAGGTTGAGGATGGCGACAAACAGAAGGTACAAGTTTCGAACCCGGCCTATGAGGTCTGGCTCGCCCGAGATCAGACGGTGATGGGATACCTCACCAAATCTATGAGCACAGATATTCTTGCTCAGATTCTTAATCTTGAACATGCTGCGGAGGTGTGGGCGACGGTGGAGTCCCTCTTCTCATCGCAGTCCAAAGCTAAAGTTAATATGCTGCGTGGAGCACTGTCAAACACCAAGAAATTGGACAAAACTGCTGCAAATTATATCTCTCAGATGAAGGGCTTTGTCTCTGAATTAGCCTCTGCAGGAAAGGTTGTGGATGATGATGAATTGAAGGGGTATATCCTCAATGATCTGGACGGGTCGTACAATGCTCTTGTTGCCTCTATCAATGCCGTACCTGCCACAACTCTGCAAGATATGTGTTCCGAGAGCTCGAGGCTTATGATTACAGGCAGACTATGTTGGCTGAAACCGGCCAGAACACAGGCCATGACTCCACAAATACAGTGTTTCAGTCTTCAGCAAATGCAGCCTCTCGTCAGCAGCAGTACAATAACAATCAGCAAGGTCAGGGCCAGAATCAGTCCCGCCATGATGACAGGGCAGCCCATTACCGTGACAGGCCATACCGCCGGGATGACAGGCAGTATCGCCGAGATGATGACCGTGATAGGCAGTACCGTCGTGATGATTCTCGTGATCGTGGGCAGTACCGTCGTGATGTTGATAGACCACGTGATGACGGTGGTCGTTTTCGTCGTGATGATAGGCGTGGACCTCCTACAGGCGGTAGGGGTCGTGGTCGCAAACCCACACCTTTTGTTGACACCACCTGCCAAATATGCACGAAATACGGTCACCCCGCAACAGATTGTTGGTGGCGCTATGCTGATCGTGATGATGATGAAGATGATTCTCGTGCTGAGAGAGGCGCATATGGGGTAGATACAAACTGGTATATTGATACAGGTGCCACTGATCACATTACCGGCGAACTCAACAAGCTCCACACTCGGGAGAACTATAGGGGACGTGATCAAGTTCACAATGCATCTGGTACAGGTATGGAAATTCAACATATTGGTCATTCAACATTGCATACTCCTCACAGTTCTTTACATCTAAACAACATCCTTCATGTCCCTAGTGCATCTAAGAATCTTTTATCTGCTCATAAAATCGCCTTAGACAATTATGCCTTTATTGAGTTTCATCCTCATTTCTTTTTAATCAAGGATCAGGCAACGAAACAAATTCTGTTTAGAGGACCTTGTCATGGTGGCCTTTATCCTCTTGTCCCAGTCTCCACCGGATCTCGCAAGCAAGCCTACATCACCATCAAGCCTTCATCATCCACTTGGCATCATCGTCTAGGGCATCCGTCCTCATTTATTGTTCAGCAAGTTCTTAGGAAACATAAACTATCGTATTTGCCAGAAATAAATCCATATGTTTGTGATCCATGTCAACAAGCAAAGAGCCATCAGTTACCCTATCCCATCTCTACAAGTGTGTCTACTGTTCCTTTGGAACAAGTCTTTTCTGATGTATGGGGTCCTGCTCCAGTCTCTGTTGGCAAACACCAATATTATGTAAGCTTTATTGATGATTTTAGCAAATTTACTTGGATTTATTTGCTTAAGAAACGTTCTGATGTTTATCAAGTGTTTCTCAATTTCCAACAACTCGTTGAACGCAAATTTGGCCGCAAAATTATCACTATGCAAACTGATTGGGGTGGTGAATATGAAAAACTCCATGGTTTCTTTCAAAAAGTGGGTATCACACATCATGTATCATGTCCTCATACTCACCAACAAAATGGTTCAGCTGAGCGCAAACATCGCCATATTGTTGAGGTTGGTCTTGCTTTGCTTGCTAATGCCTCTATGCCACTCAAATTTTGGGATGAAGCATTCCTCACTGCCACCTTTCTTATTAACTTGCTTCCCACCAAAGTGCTTAATCTTG
This sequence comes from Lolium rigidum, assembly GCF_022539505.1. Classification (NCBI taxonomy): domain Eukaryota; kingdom Viridiplantae; phylum Streptophyta; class Magnoliopsida; order Poales; family Poaceae; genus Lolium; species Lolium rigidum. The sequence goes on along the minus strand of NC_061508.1, from coordinate 18,041,879 downwards.
AGTGCCCCTCGGAAAAACTCTTACATGTCAAGCCTAACTATGATTCCCTTCGCATTTTTAGTTGTGCCTGTTGGCCCAACCTTCGTCCCTACAACCAACGTAAACTTGTTTTTCGTTCCAAACGTTGTGTCTTTTTAGGATACAGTCCACGCCACAAAGGGGTCAAGTGTCTTGATGTCTCCACTTGTCGCATATATATTTCTCGTGATGTCGTGTTTGATGAGCAGATTTTTCCTTTTCAATCCCTACATCCCAATGCCGGTGCTCAACTCCGCGCTGAAATTTTGTTACTACCCTCCTCATCTTCTCCTAGTGAGGACATGCATGTTGATGATCATATGAATATTGTACTTGTGCCTGACCATGTGCAGCATCCCTTGGAGCAGCCCACAGTTACTAGTACTATTTCTACAGGCTCTATGGAAAATATCAGCTCTAGTGATGCAACGAGTGAAGAAATCCAACAGAGTTTGTCTGACACGGAACAAAGTGCAGATTCTGCTGCCCGTTCTATGGGCGTTACTTCTCCAGGGAGCTCCGGTGACCGCTTGGTGGCCGACAGGCGCGGCGTGCCTCACACGCCCGCGGGCGGGAACGTGCAGTCCTCAGCTGGAGCTGGTACGCATGTACAGAGTGACAACGACGCACACATTCCGAGCGACAGCGACGCAGATCAAGAGAATGACAACGACTCTGACTCCAACCACGAAAACAAGGCTAGAAATCCTAATGCTTCACATGAATTGTCTGTAGATGGACATGATGCAGCTGAATCTTCTGCAGATTAGGAGGCTGTGTCCTCACATGAAATACATCATGTACCTCCGCCACCACCTACAGCCCGTACTCGACTCCAAAAAGGTATACAAAATCCCAAAAAGTATACTGACGGTATGATACATCTCTGACGTATCGATAATTTCTTATGATCCATGCCATATTATTGATGATACCTACATGTTTTATGCACACTTTATGTCACATTCGTGCATTTTCTGGAACTAACCTATTAACAAGATGTCGAAGAGCCGATTGTCTGTTTTCTGCTGTTTTTGGTTTCGAAATCCTAGTAACGAAATATTCTCGGAATTGGACGAAATCAAGACCCGGGGTCCTATTTTGCCACGAACCTTCCAGAAGACCGAAAGGGATACGAAGTGGGGCGACGAGGTGCCGCCACCATAGGGCCGCGCGGCCAGAGGGGGGCCCGCGCCGCCCTATGGTGTGGGCTCCTCGTCAGCCCTCCGACTCTGCCCTTCCGCCTACTTAAAGCCTCCGTCGCGAAACCCCTGATGCGAAAAAACCACGATACGGAAAACCTTCCAGAGACGCCGCCGCCGCCAATCCCATCTCGGGGGATCTCGGAGATCTCCTCCGGCACCCTGCCGGGAGAGGGGATTCACCTCCCGGAGGACTCTACACCGCCATGGTCGCCTCCGGAGTGATGAGTGAGTAGTTCACCCCCGGACTATGGGTCCATAGCAGTAGCTAGATGGTTGTCTTCTCCTCATTGTGCTTCATTGTTGGATCTTGTGAGCTGCCTAACATGATCAAGATCATCTATCTCGTAATGCTATATGTTGTGTTTGTCGGGATCCGATGGATAGAGAATACCATGTTATGTTAATTATCAAGTTATTACATATGTGTTGTTTATGATCTTGCATGCTCTCCGTTATTAGTAGAGGCTCTGGCCAAGTTTTTACTCTTAACTCCAAGAGGGAGTATTTATGCTCGATAGTGGGTTCATGCCCGCATTGACACCTGGGACAACGACGTAAAGTTCTAAGGTTGTGATGTGCTCGTTGCCACTAGGGATAAAACATTGGCGCTATGTCCGAGGATGTAGTTGTTGATTACATTACGCACCATACTTAATGCAATTGTCTGTTGTTTAGCAACTTAATACCGGGAGGGGTTCGGACGATAACCCGAAGGTGGACTTTTTAGGCATAGATGCGGTTGGATGGCGGTCTATGTACTTTGTCGTAATGCCCAATTAAATCTCACTTGTACTTATCATGACATGTATGTGCATTGTTATGCCCTCTCTATTTGTCAATTGCCCGACTGTAATTTGTTCACCCAACATGCTTTTATCTTATGGGAGAGACACCTCTAGTGAACTGTGGACCCCGGTCCATTCTTTAATACCTGAAATACAAATCTGCTGCAATACTTGTTTTTACTCGTTTTCTCTGCAAACAATCATCTTCCACACAATACGGTTAATCCTTTGTTACAGCAAGCCGGTGAGATTGACAACCTCACTGTTTCGTTGGGGCAAAGTACTTTGGTTGTGTTGTGCAGGTTCCACGTTGGCGCCGGAATCTCTGGTGTTGCGCCGCACTACATCCCGCCGCCATCAACCTTCAACGTGCTTCTTGGCTCCTCCTGGTTCGATAAACCTTGGTTTCTTTCCGAGGGAAAACTTGCTGCTGTGCGCATCATACCTTCCTCTTGGGGTTCCCCAACGAACGTGTGAAATACACGCCATCAAGCATATTTTCTGGCGCCGTTGCCGGGGAGATCAAGACACGCTGCAAGGGGAGTCTCCACTTCCCAACCTCTTTACTTTGTTTTTGTCTTGCTTTATTTTATTTACTACTTTGTTTGCTGCATTATATCAAAACACAAAAAAATTAGTTGCTAGCTTTAATTTATTTACTGTCTTGTTTGCTATATCAAAAACACAAAAAAATTAGTTACTTGCATTTAGTTTACTTTTGTTATCATGTCTAGCTCTGTACCTGTTACTACTTCACCTGAGGAATTAGTTTTTACTTTTAAACAAGGGGATGAGGAAAGTTTTAAAGATGCTTGGTCCAGGATTTTTACTTCTTATCGTAAAACCGAACCTCAAATGACTCTAAGTTTGCTCCTTAGTAATTTTTATTTTGGTCTTATGATTCGCTATAGATATGCCTTGGATGCTCTAGTGGGAGGAGATTTCCTTCATTGTAATGGGGATCAAGCTTTTAATGCCATAAAGAAGTTGGTTGCATCACATGATTCATCTAATAACTTTGATTCAGCCCTTATTAGCATTCATAATAGATTAAACACGCTTGAGACAAGTGCATCTCGCTTAAATGAAAATTATGGATACATTCGTAACCGTCTTGATCAAGTCTTAGTGAACTCTGAACCTTCATTGTGGAAACCTACTATTAAAATTTTCATAGGTGACCAAACTCTTCGTGCTAATTGTGATATTATGACTGAATTTTGCCTAATGCCTAAGGGTATTCATAAATCTTTGAAACTTTGGGAATTCACTGAAGGGGGAGAAGGAATAACTCTTATTGATAACTCTGTTATAATTCCTAAAGGGATAGCTGCGGGTGTGCATACAACCATTCTTGGGGTAACAATATCCATTGATTACCTTGTCATTGAATGCGCAGGAACAGGACACATCACACTCGGAAGATCCTTGCTGAAACTATTGGGAGCAGATCATAGACGTGAGAGAAGGCACCCTAAAATTCACCTCTACACCCGGGGGTAGCCATATATTCCCTAAGCCAAAGAGTAAGGACAAGAAAGGTTAGGGTAAAGCCCAAGGTAATGTCAATGCTCCATCTTTCGATAACACTTGATATACACTTTCTGCGCCTAGCTGAAAGGCGTTAAAAAAAAGCGCTTATGGGAGACAACCCATGTTTTTACTACAGTATTTTTGTTTTATATTTGAGTCTTGGAAGTTGTTTACTACTGTAGCAACCTCTCCTTATCTTAGTTTTGAGTTTTGTTGTGCCAAGTAAAGTCTTTGATAGTAAAGTAAGTACTAGATTTGGATTACTGCGCAGTTCCAGATTTCTTTGCTGTCACGAATCTAGGTCTACCTCCCTGTAGGTAGCTCAGAAAATTAAGCCAATTTACGTGCATGATCCTCAGATATGTACGCAACTTTCATTCAATTTGGGCATTTTCATTTGAGCAAGTCTGGTGGCCTAATAAAATCCATCTTTACGGACTATTCTGTTTTGATAGATTCTGCCTTTTATTTCGCATTGCCTCTTTTGCTATGTTGGATGAATTTCTTTGATCCATTAATGTCCAGTAGCTTTATGCAATGTCCAGGAGTGTTAAGAATGATTGTGTCACCTCTGAACATGTGAATTTTTATTGTGCACTAACCCTCTAATGAGTTGTTTCGAGTTTGGTGTGGAGGAAGTTTTCAAGGATCAAGAGAGGAGTATGATGCAATATGATCAAGGAGAGTGAAAGCTCTAAGCTTGGGGATGCCCCGGTGGTTCACCCCTGCATATTCTAAGAAGACTCAAGCGTCTAAGCTTGGGGATGCCCAAGGCATCCCCTTCTTCATCGACAACATTATCAGGTTCCTCCCCTGAAACTATATTTTTATTCCGTCACATCTTATGCACTTTGCTTGGAGTGTCGGTTTGTTTTTGTTTTTGTTTTGTTTGAATAAAATGGATCCTAGCATTCACTTTATGGGAGAGAGACACGCTCCACTGTAGCATATGGACAAGTATGTCCTTAGGCTCTACTCATAGTATTCATGGCGAAGTTTCTTCTTAGTTAAATTGTTATATGGTTGGAATTGGAAAATACTACATGTAGTAATTCTAAAATGTCTTGGATAATTTGATACTTGGCAATTGTTGTGCTCATGTTTAAGCTCTTGCATCATATACTTTGCACCCATTAATGAAGAAACACTTAGAGGTTGCTAATTTGGTTTGCATATTTGGTTTCTCTAGAGTCTAGATAATATCTAGTATTGAGTTTTGAACAACAAGGAAGACGGTGTGGAGTCTTATAATGTTTACAATATGTCTTTTATGTGAGTTTTGCTGCACCGTTCATCCTTGTGTTTGTTTCAAATAACCTTGCTAGCCTAAACCTTGTATCGAGAGGGAGTACTTCTCATGCATCCAAAATACTTGAGCCAACCACTATGCCATTTGTGTCCACCATACCTACCTACTACATGGTATTTATCCTCCATTCCAAAGTAAATTGCTTGAGTGCTACCTTTAAAATTCCATCATTCACCTTTGCAATATATAGCTCATGGGACAAATAGCTTAAAAACTATTGTGTATTGAATATGTACTTATGCACTGTATCTCTTATTAAGTTGCTTGTTGTGCGATAACCATGCTTCTGGGGACGCCATCAACTATTCTTTGTTGAATATCATGTGAGTTGCTATGCATGTCCGTCTTGTCCGAAGTAAGAGAGATCTACCACCTTAATGGTTGGAGCATGCATATTGTTAGAGAAGAACATTGGGCCGCTAACTAAAGCCATGAATCATGGTGGAAGTTTCAGTTTTGGACATATATCCTCAATCTCATATGAGAATAATAATTGTTGCCACATGCTTATGCATTAAAGAGGAGTCCATTATCTGTTGTCCATGTTGTCCCGGTATGGATGTCTAAGTTGAGAATAATCAAAAGCGAGAAATCCAAAATGCGAGCTTTCTCCTTAGACCTTTGTACAGGCGGCATGGAGGTACCCCATTGTGACACTTGGTTAAAACATGTGCATTGCAAAGATCCGGTAGTCCAAGCTAATTAGGACAAGGTGCGGGCACTATTAGTATACTATGCATGAGACTTGCAACTTGTAAGATATAATTTACATAACTCATATGCTTTATTACTACCGTTGACAAAATTGTTTCATGTTTTCAAAATAAAAGCTCTAGCACAAATATAGCAATCGATGCTTTCCTCTTTGAAGGACCATTCTCTTTACTTTTATGTTGAGTCAGTTCACCTATCTCTCTTCACCTCAAGAAGCAAACACTTGTGTGAACTATGCATTGATTCCTACATACTTGCATATTGCACTTTTTATATTACTCTATGTTGACAATTATCCATGAGATATACATGTTACAAGTTGAAAGCAACCGCTGAAACTTAATCTTCCTTTGTGTTGCTTCAATACCTTTACTTTGATTTATTGCTTTATGAGTTAACTCTTATGCAAGACTTATTAATGCTTGTCTTGAAGTACTATTCATGAAAAGTCTTTGCTTTATGATTCACTTGTTTACTCATGTCATTACCATTGTTTTGATCGCTGCAATCATTACATATGTTTACAAATAGTATGATCAAGGTTATGATGGCATGTCACTCCAGAAATTATCTTTGTTATCGTTTTACCTGCTCGGGACGAGCAGAACTAAGCTTGGGGATGCTGATACGTCTCCGACGTATCGATAATTTCTTATGATCCATGCCATATTATTGATGATACCTACATGTTTTATGCACACTTTATGTCATATTCGTGCATTTTCCGGAACTAACCTATTAACAAGATGCCGAAGAGCCGATTCTTTGTTTTCTGCTGTTTTTGGTTTCAGAAATCCTAGTAACGAAATATTCTCGGAATTGGACGAAATCAAGACCCGGGGTCCTATTTTGCCACGAACCTTCCGGAAGACCGAAAGGGATACGAAGTGGGGCGACGAGGCGCCGCCACCATAGGGCCGCGCGGCCGGAGGGGGCCCGCGCCGCCCTATGGTGTGGGCCCCTCGTCAGCCCTCCGACTCGCCCTTCCGCCTACTTAAAGCCTCCGTCGCGAAACCCCCGATGCGAAAAAACCACGATACGGAAAACCTTCCCGGAGACGCCGCCGCCGCCACTCCCATCTCGGGGGATTCCGGAGATCTCCTCCGGCACCCTGCCGGAGAGGGGATTCACCTCCCGGAGGACTCTACACCGCCATGGTCGCCTCCGGAGTGATGAGTGAGTAGTTCACCCCTGGACTATGGGTCCATAGCTGTAGCTAGATGGTTGTCTTCTCCTCATTGTGCTTCATTGTTGGATCTTGTGAGCTGCCTAACATGATCAAGATCATCTATCCGTAATACTCTATGTTGTGTTTGTCGGGATCCGATGGATAGAGAATACCATGTTATGTTAATTATCAAGTTATTACATATGTGTTGTTTATGATCTTGCATGCTCTCCTTTATTAGTAGAGGCTCTGGCCAAGTTTTTGCTCTTAACTCCAAGAGGGAGTATTTATGCTCGATAGTGGGTTCATGCCTGCATTGACACCTGGGACAGTGACAGAAAGTTCTAAGGTTGTGTTGTCTTGTTGCCACTAGGGATAAAACATTGGCGCTATGTCGAGAGGATGTAGTTGTTGATTACGGTACGCACCATACTTAATGCAATTGTATGTTGTTTAGCAACTTAATACTGGAGGGGTTCGGACGATAACCTGAAGGTGGACTTTTTAGGCATAGATGCGGTTGGATGGCGGTCTATGTACTTTGTCGTAATGCCCAATTAAATCTCATTGTACTTATCATGACATGTATGTGCATTGTTATGCCCTCTCTATTTGTCAATTGCCCGACTGTAATTTGTTCACCCAACATGCTTTTATCTTATGGGAGAGACACCTCTAGTGAACTGTGGACCCCGGTCCATTCTTTAATACTGAAATACAAATCTGCTGCAATACTTGTTTTTACTTTTTTCTCTGCAAACAATCATCTTCCACACAATACGGTTAATCCTTTGTTACAGCAAGCCGGTGAGATTGACAACCTCACTTGTTTCGTTGGGGCAAAGTACTTTGGTTGTGTTGTGCAGGTTCCACGTTGGCGCCGGAATCTCTGGTGTTGCGCCGCACTACATCCCGCCGCCATCAACCTTCAACGTGCTTCTTGGCTCCTCCTGGTTCGATAAACCTTGGTTTATTTCTGAGGGAAAACTTGCTGCTGTGCGCATCATACCTTCCTCTTGGGGTTCCCCAACGAACGTGTGAAATACACGCCATCACGGTACTGTTCGCTATGGTCTGTTGACTGCTACAGGTGAACCAAGTAATTTTACTTAAGCTCTTAGTCATGTTGATTGGAAAAAGGCCATGGATGAAGAGTATGATGCACTGATACAGAACAAGACTTGGCATCTTGTTCCGTCCAACTCCACCAGAAATTTGATTGACTGTAAATGGGTGTTCCGCATCAAGAAACATGCTGATGGCACTATTGAAAGGTACAAAGCAAGGTTGGTTGCAAAAGGGTTCAAGCAACGCTATGGTATTGACTACGAAGATACTTTTAGTCCGGTTGTTAAATCTGCCACTATTAGACTTGTTCTTGCCTTATCTGTATCTCAAGGGTGGAGCCTAAGGCAACTAGACGTCAAGAACGCGTTCTTACATGGTGTTCTAGAGGAAGAGGTTTATATGAAACAACCTCCTGGGTTTGAAGATCCACGTTTTTCGCATCACATTTGCAAACTTGACAAATCACTATATGGCCTGAAACAAGCTCCTAGAGCATGGTACTCTAGGTTGAGTTCAAAGTTGCAGAATCTTGGTTTTACACCATCCAAGGCTGATACATCATTGTTTCTTCTCAACAAACCAGGTATTACTATGCTCATTCTGATATATGTTGATGACATCATTGTGGCCAGTTCCTCTGATCAAGCTACTACAAAATTGCTTCACAACTTGAGTACAAACTTTGCACTTAAAGATTTAGGAGATCTGCATTTCTTTTTGGGCATTGAAGTTAAAAAATGTTCTAATGGTTTGGTCCTGGCTCAAGAGAAATATGCCACGGACTTGCTCACCAAAGTGGGCATGTTGCAATGCACCCCATGCCCAACTCCTCTTTCTGTCAATGACAAACTGTCTTTAACTGATGGATCACCTCTTGGCTCTGAGGATAGCACAAATTATAGAAGTATTGTTGGGGCACTACAGTACTTGACACTGACCCGACCTGATCTATCTTTCTCAGTGAATAAAGTCTGTCAATATCTTCATGCACCTACTACCACTCATTGGACAGCAGTGAAGCGTATATTGAGATATGTTAAAGGTACACAAAATGTGGGACTAACTTTTCAAAAATCATCCTCTACTCTTCTTAGTGCGTTTTCAGATGCAGATTGGGCAGGATGTCTAGATGATCGTCGTTCTACTGTTGGTTTTGCCATATTCTTTGGACCAAATCTGATTTCATGGAGTGCTCGTAAACAAGCTACTGTGTCTCGCTCCAGTACTGAGGCGGAATATAAGGCACTGGCTAATGCTACTACTGAGTTGATTTGGGTAGAAGCACTGATTCGCGAATTGGGAGTTTCACTCAAGGATCGTCCATGTTTATGGTGTGATAATCTTGGTGCCACATACCTATCTGCAAACCCTATCTTTCATGCCAGAACAAAACACATTGAGATTGATTATCACTTTGTGCGAGAACGGGTTGCAAGAAAGCTACTGAACATCAGGTTTATTTCTAGTAAAGATCAAATTGCAGATGGCTTTACAAAAACTTTAGCTGTTAAGGATTTAGATGCTTTCAAGCGTAATCTAAACCTCTCTCGTGGTTTAGATTAAGCGGGGCTGTTAAACATGTAATATCCTTTGTATAGTATCTGGTATAGAGAGTCTCTACCCAGGTATTATACCTCTTTGTACTGGCCACGTATAGGGCTCTTCTATACATATATAAACACGCAACCCGAGCCCGAACATGCATCGGTTCCTCCCATCGCTATTCCCTCGTCGACTTTGACACTGAGCAGCCACCCAGGACTGCTTCGATAATAAACGCCTGATGAAGAGGTGCGGGTGTCACGACAACGGACGGAGAGGTGGCCAGGTCCGTCCGCGCACTAGTGTCGGCGCTCACCGGATCAACGGGACAGTGCCCAGCCGCGATCGCCGCATCCGGGCCGGACTCCGATGATGCAGCGGCGGGGTGGAGAACATCTGGCTCTGCAGGGAACCGCGTGCACACGCTGCCCTATGTGGAGGCGGATGAGCCAAGTAGTTCAACGTCAGCGACTCCCTTTTTTTTGAAGGTAACGTCAGCGACTCCCGTGGCCGCGTCTCTGTATTCTCGGCTGCGGGGAACGCGGTACTCATGCTGGGAGTCCATGGCGTGTCCGACAGGAGCCCACAGAAACGGCTCATCGTGAGCTACGTGTGGAGCTGCTCGACCAATTTGCTCGTCGGCCAGGGAGGCCGGGGCGTGGATCTGTTCCTCCGGCCGAAGGAGAGGGAGGCGATGACGGTGGTCGGAGACCGAATTGTCTCACTGCCGCTCGGCAGCCCTACCAATGGTACCTTCAGCCCAAACAGGATTTGGTACCATGCTTCAAGGACGATAGGGTCAGGCGTCTAATCATTTGCTCTTTTTCTCAGTTTGTGATCTCTTACAAGCAAATTGATTCATCATGCATATGACACGAACGTGAATTGGAGATTGGAGAGTCCATAACAATGCAAGACAAGACGAGGTGACCAGGTAGTTTGATTAAATCATGTCATACATGATGTACGAGTTAGCAGCTGTAAGCGGTTTAACATACGCCAACGTGTTAAAATATTTTTAATGTAATCAACTTGATTAAGAATCAATGACAGAATAGGTCCTAAAGACAATGATGAACCTCTAGCGCCTATGCATGGCTACTATGGATTAATGTACCTCTATAAGCACATGGTTTCAATTCTACATAGTGTTCGAATGCACCTTTACTTCTTAGGTGGACACATCACGCAACTGATTTTAAACATAAGATAGCTTGGAAGCACGTCAAAACAACATCCAACACAAGTATGTTGCTTAAATGTGCATAGGACTAATTGTATAAATACATAGTTAGAAGCGACATTGAAATTGTGTACGAGAAGAACGAAAGAGTGCATAAATGTAAATACCGCGTATAGGGCAAGCATTTTATGGCATACGAAGAGTCAGCATGTCGATGACGGTGTTCTGTGCAAGCAGACATAACATGTCGATTAAGGAAGAATAATGGTGCCATAAATATAAAACTAATGTTTGGAAAAATTAAAATTAACCAAAAATATATGCATACGGTAAGTACTGTCAACTTATAATGATATTGAGCAACACAATGTATTAGGGGTTTTCCAAAGATAGTAGTATAATTACATTGCCTTAAATGAACATGCGACAAAGAAAACTATTAACATGAGAATGGGTAGAAGCATGTAGAGTCAAGATATTTACTTAAAGGACGCCTGCAATATGACGAATGATGAATTCTGTAGACAGAGATGACATACGGGCCAAAGTTCCTAAGAAATATTATTTGTGAAAGATACACAAATAATGTTGAGGAACCAAAAATAAATCTTAAGAACACTTCTACGATTCTGCATGTTGCACAGAAAACCTGAACACCGCTGATCTTTATTTGTCGCTCCAAATATATTCTTCATTACAATCTAATACACTAAATGAAAATATTTTTTGGTTGGAGAATGCAATCATGCTTCTTAGGACATGTATTTGCTACAACCCTTTTGTACACATATTGGAAAATTTAAATTAACGCGTATTGAGCTAAATAATAGTATTTTTAGAAACTAAGTGTATAATATTTAAATAGAAAACATGTAATTTATAGATTTTTTTGAACTTGTATTATTGAGTAAATCTAGCCGCGCAAATGAGCGGGTCATGTAGCTAGTTTATGTTGAACAAAATCCACGTTTTGAAGACAAAAAAAGAAACATCCCCTACATTTCTCACTCTTGAAAAGTTGGGGCACAAAGAAACCAATAGAAATTTTTTCCAGTGCGTTATAAGATTTTTTACAAATGTTTCAAGTGTAACAAGATTGACTCAACACGAGGTTACATAATACCAACCTTTACATGTATAAGATCTTTCCTTCATATGAAGTTGAAGGTAGTACACAGATTACGAATCTATTGTGGCCAAATGTCACCATCGCACTTTACATGTCTAATGAATGAAGTTGGTGGAATTTTCAGCTCTTTTTTCTTGTGAGAACATTCGACATATCTTATTCCTTGGACTGCTTATAGAATTGAGTAGTCATCTTTACACCGTCCTGAGGATGGAGTTTGTACAAAGTTTCAACATAATCAAACATATATGAATATACTGAGTGTGAAAAATCAAGCAAAATGAGTTGAAGCAACAACCTTGAGTGATATTATTGGTTTGTAACCAAGTTGTTCAGTAGCATTGTTGCAGTTGAATGTTCTACTCAACGTCACATACTTAATTTTTGCAGACGATAGCATGACAGGTTTTTGAATTCTGTAGATAGATGCTATATTATTGTAGACCCAGTCTACTATATATGTTATCATCATGAGAATAAATGAAGGTATTCTCAATCTAATTCGTCTGCAAACAAATGTGATAAGTCAGCAAGTATATCATAGGTTGCAACGTTTCTCCAGTAATAAGAACTGAATTTGTGTCATCAAAAAATTGTATCTTATAACTTTACCATCGTCAATACCATATAACTTGTACATAATAAATATGCATAACAAAAAACAAATGTGACTAGTTACTTCAGAATAAAGAAGCATGTACTGTGTAAAAAACACAGTATAGTTTGCTGAATTATTGCTAGGATAACATGTTTCGAGATATAGAATATATATATATTCTATATATCAAGTATATATATATATATTTCAAGTATTTGTTGTTATAAATGAAACGAAGTGTACATTTATCATGCACATATTGCTCATCACACGATAGTTCCTTTTCCACATGTATATGTAGGAACATGTGGAACATCAATAGAAACTTAAAATTTTGAGTCACAATCACGTTATATATTCATTTTATTTTCTTCAACCATCTAGGGTCATAGTACATACATGGTTATGCGCATTTGTCTTAACTATATATTTACTAGATAAATTATGTAAACAAATGAACTTGAGGAATTGACAAACTAAGATATAAGAGAGAATATGAAGTAGCACCTTTTGTATCCAAGGTCTTCCAATATTGTATATAAAAAGTTCCACATATTCACTGGCTCCATGTTAGTTATGAAATATGCCTATTAACAAAAACTAAAGCTATCAAGAGAGAGGAATAACACAACCATATTTTGCATCTCACCATAGATACATACTTTGCCTCCACTTTTCTTTGCACCCTCTTCTGTGGAAAGAGTTTTCTCAGCACATACATGACCGTGCACCACATTTTCAACATATACGAAATCAACACAATTTTTGCCATCACCGATAATGAACTGTTCAACAATAAGCACTAGGTTATTTATTTGAAACAAGGGAATAAATAAATTCCTCTATGTTAACATTTTTTATGAAAGTAGTTATATTGCTAAATGGCACGTGTGTTGATTTGAATTGTGACCATCGTTGTCTTGGGTGGTCCTAAAATTTGGGTTGGTATTTTGGCATCTAAGGGAAAATTTGGTACCACGCAAGTCCACCAACCTGGCCCACCAGGTGCAATTTGTAGGTGTTTGGATTCCTACAGAAGGCCCCGACACTTACTAAAATACTTCTTAAAGCACCCTCAGCCAGCCCCCCTGAATGCCCAGTTCGTCAGTTTTGAGAAAGTCAATCTCGAGAGGGCACAACAACGGCCGAGGATGCTTGCATGGAAGCACGTGGGAGATGTCACATTCCTTCATGAGGACCGCCCACCTCCTCTTTGTCAATTCCTCGCTCCTCTCTCTACTTCTCTCACCCTTTAGTCACCCTTCGTTCATGTACACGCCCATGGAAACAATGCCCCCTCGATCCCTTCTCTACGAGAGCAAAACTGACCCTCATGCTTCGCGAGAGAAATGAATTTAAGTAATCCAAATCCTATAAGTAATCCCAACATCTTTGTTGGATGATCTTAGGGATGGATAATTTAATTATCTAGCATGGCAACGGTGCTGCTCAAGGGAATTGGTGTCACTAGAGAAAGAATTAGTTCTACCTATCCCATGATCTTATTTCTGCTGTATAGATAATAAATCTTATACTACGTACGAGGCATTTTAGCTTGTCTATGTATCAGTGGTTATGATTGTTTCATTAATAGGAATTTATATTTGGTTTCCCTATAATTGTATGTGTATGTGATGTGCTCAATATATCCAATGATCGTTCCCAATGGCCGTGCCCAATATGAATGGATCTTTAAAAACACAAAACATTAGTATGATGGCATGATAATGCACTATTGTTAAACCACTTGTTAGTTTATGGTTGCTGATTAAGATAGTACCATAGGTGCCGAAGGAAGGTCCAACTGTCTTTGGTTGCATATATAAGTTATAACACTTCTTTGGGGTCCCTAGACGTTTTGGACATTCACTTCATTGTGTTGTGATAAGTTTGTATGAAGAAATGATGTCTAAATTAATTCTTACATTCGATCAAGCAAGTATTGACATTCACTTAGTGATGTACTCTTATAATATCATGCACGCAAAAACCTAAAAGCACCCTTTATTTTTTTTGATAAAAACAACATCACATGGGATTAAGATTGAACATGACTATTACAAGTTGGTTCATTGAGAAAGCTCTTCACGCGATAGAAGGCATGATAGAACTCTGTGGATATAGGAGGACGAGGAAACCCTAGGTTGGGTACTATATGGAGGAGAAGACCCGCTAATAACACTTTTGCATGGAGTTTCTAGCACTAGGTTAGGGATGCGTCCATCCTTAATGCCATTATTCTAGGGTTTTGTGGTCAACTACAAAGGACAACAATGTTGGAGACTTACATTGACATCCATGGTTTGTTCAAGCGAGGGAGTGCCATGGCAAGATGGCCATGGAAGCATGTTATTTAGGGATTTCCATTTTTATGGACATGGAGATAGGATACTTTCAAATCTTCAAAAAGGTTAGAACCAGCTCCCATAAGGTATTTATCTTTGAACACAGAACACACCCATGTACACGTAGCCGTGCATAGACACACATTCTCTCTCCTTCGCATTTCTCTACGCATATATGAAAATTTGGTCAAGTGTACAAATCATCATCCAGTCTAAGCACGTGCTGGATGTTAGATTTTGTTTACAATTCTTTTGCATAGATGTGGTGTATAATGGCATTATAGCTTATTTATGTATCAATGACTATGTTTCTCTCTCTACTAAGAATTTATATTTGGTTTACCTATAATTGTAAGTGTATGTGATGTTTCTAAGATATTCAATGGTTGTGCCCAATGGCTGTCCCAAATATGATTGTGCCTTTAAAAACAAAAAACAAAAAAACATTAGTATGAGGCATGATAATGCACAATCGTTAAACCAGTTATTAGTTTATGGATGGTCATTAAGATCGTACCATAGGTGTCAAAGGAAGGTCCAACTATGCTTGGTTGCAAATATATGTTATAACACTTCTATGGGGTCCCTAGACGTTTTGGACATCCACTTCATTGTGTTCCGACAAGTTTGTATGAGGAAATGGAATATAAATTAATTGTTACATTTGATCAAGCAAGTAATGATATTCACTTAGTGATGTACTCTTGTAATATCATGCATGCAACCAAAAACCACCCTTTGTTAATTTGTTTGATAAAAAAAACATCACACTGGACTTTGTTAATTATATTGTGCACACAATGAGGGTGAGTAGAATCATTATGCCATGGCATGTTCTGTTTCCGTAGTATTTTGGAAATAGCTTAAGATTGAACATGCCTATTACAAGCCGGTTCATTGATATAGCTCTTCACGTGATAGAATGCATGAGAGAACTTTGTTGATAGGAGGACGAAGCAACCCTAAGTTGGGAACTATAGTGAGGAGAAGACCATCTAATAACACTTTTGCATGGTGTTTCTAGAACTAGGTTAGGGTTGCATCTATCCTCACATCCATTGTTCAAGTGTTTTGTGGTCAACTACAAAGGACCACCATGTTGGAGACCTAATAAGAATCTTCATCAGCCTAGCTAAAACCATCGATTGTAGGCAATCAAATGCGATGCATTAATCTAACCATATGCCATACAAACAACAAATCACTAGGCCAAAGGTGCAAAATTGCCTTCCGATGGGCCGTCTTTAGTTGAAAAGGCCGTAGCTACCAAATTTCTCCAAGCTACCAAACACGTCCTAGAAATTTCTTCCTAATAAATGACTGATTCATGTATATGTGATCAATTACTATTATTGTAGGACATATATGATAAGATTGATTGGATAGTACATGACTATAAATCCAATTCTATCCTTATTATTTCTCTCTCTATGTATATATGAAAAGGTGTCCAAGTGAATAAATCATTATCCAGTCCCGGTATTGCGGAAGTAAGCATGTGGCGGCTTTACAATTAGTTCACAATTTTTTTGCAGAGATGTGGTATATAGAACCCCTATATTTATTGATGTGATGGTGGTGAACAAGTAACTACTATGTAGTGCGACAACATTGTTTGGAAGTTCAAATATGTTAACCTAGAAATTTAGCTAATATATATGTCTAGTTATATTATTACGTGCCTATCTTCACTAATAGGAATATTTCTAGCAGGTTGTGTAATTAATGGCACATTTCAATAATACAATGCCACTACATGGGCGTTGCAAAATTTTGACCGCAACCATTACGTTTCTACTTGAAGGGTTGCACCCTGAAAGAAAAAAGCACCATTATGTGGGATCCAGTGCGCCACCCCGGTCGGAATGTAATTGCAGTGTTTTTTGTGACCCAGCGCAGTGAAACAGGTGGGCCTATTTCTGGTGGCATCAATGTTGGACGCGCCACCACTAGGCCTATTATGGTGGCTTGTAGATAGGTTGCGCTACCATTGGGCCTGTTATCGTGGCGTGTATACGAACATCACCATTGTCTGCAATATATGTAAACCCTAACATAATCCCCCGCCGTCAACGCTCTACCATTCTCTCACTCTGTACTATCGAGTTCTCTCCTAGACCACACGACGCCGCCACATCTGCGAGATCACCAACGGTGCCCGAACGCTACCAGCTTCCTACTCCACCATCGATGAGTATCGTCGGCCAGCTCCTCTATGTTTACAATTTTAGGATTCACATTTCATATTGCTGCCCATAATACATAATCTCTGGCATGGGTTAGAACTTTTGTTAGGACTCACATTAAGATCGCCGCCCCTAATACTGAAATTGCTGGCCTAGGTTAGTCTCTATTATGAGGAATCACATTCAGATTGCGGCCCGTAATACTGAAACGCCAACCTCAAGTAGAACTCTACTTTTGGATTCGCATTCAGGTTGCTGGAGTAAGATTTGCATTCAGATCGTCTCCGTGTAGCTCTTCTCCCTTGCCGGCCCAAAATCTGAAATCACCATTGCTTTGTCACATGCAGGGTATGGCCCTGTGTCAGAGTTGGAAGAGTGAATGCGGCCATAGCTTATTGACCTACAAACTATTCATCATCTACATTTTCTAGCCTTCAAGGAAGCCGTGGTAACCTATATATTATTCATAATCATACAATTTTGTAACCTTCTTGTTTTGTGATCGGCTGAGAAACTGATTCTTTTGCTTTTTTGTGTGTGCAGATTGTCCATTGCAATGCAATGCTCTCATTCAACAACAAGGTAGAATATATTGTGCACTTTAGGGCTCTTGGTTTGTTGCATCATTTTGAAGTCGAGAAAAGACAATCAAAGACACTTATTGTAGGTGATGGATGGAGGGAATTCATCACACACAACCATCTCATAGACCGTGAAATGTTGTGTTTTTCTTTGAGAGGTGGTAGTATGAGGATAAGTCTTTTCTATATCGGTTGTGGCGAGGAAGACGGCGGAGAAGAATACCACCTAAGGCCTACTATTATAACCCAAAGATCCAACCTCGCCAACAAAGAAAAAAAGACGGCTTCTTGTATTTCCTACATCCTGCCATTTTTTATTGGCGTGCCACTTGCCACTCGGGATTTTTCAAACTCCAACATTTTCAAGAAAATTATGGCATGTTTGTGAGCCTTTTTCATGCTTTCCTCCATGCTTTCCTATTGCCTATATTTATCTATATTTGGCAACATCTATAGAAATTCCTAAGATGTTTGACTCTATGTCACCAATATGTGATCAAGGCTTCGGTGGAGTGCGTCTTGGATTCAAGAGAGAATCTGATAGCCGTTTATCCTTCACCAAAGAGTCCCAGAGGTACTTCAACGTGCGGGAACAACTATTGTCGTCACCATAAAGACCACTAGGTGCAACCTCCATTTTTTCTTCATGCTTAACATCATTTAGTTTGCGTCTACAAGTTATAAGTAAATACTACTTTGCATTGTATGCATCTAGCCTATTTGTTGGATATATGGTGAGCAATTATTCTTCTTTGGGTTTCAAACCTTATATATGTAGGAATCTCAATTGAGGTACCATGGTGCCCGGGGACCATGCATCATGACCGTACAATTACACCGTGGGTGCCAGATTGCATCATAGGTGTATAAAGGAGAGAAATTAACTTTCCAAATATCAAGATGTGAGAGAATGCACTTTCAAAGTAAAAAATCAGGGGCAAAC
Organism: Lolium rigidum; assembly: GCF_022539505.1. NCBI lineage: Eukaryota > Viridiplantae > Streptophyta > Magnoliopsida > Poales > Poaceae > Lolium > Lolium rigidum. The sequence continues at coordinate 18,023,572 of NC_061508.1, read as the reverse complement.
CACTTCCCGGTTTGTTGTGCTGATTTCCTTTTATGATTTGTGGTGCCCAGGCACAATGGTGCACAAATTAATTTACCTAAATATATATGTATATATAAGCTAGTTGCAATGTGTGATTCAGTTCAGAGTTCTGCCTTAACTGTACATTTTTGTAAACCGCAGTGACAATTGTGATGCCATAGAGCAATAGAACGCCACTCCCAGATTTTCTAAATAGTCGCGTGGAGTGCTAACGCTACTGTTGGTTCTCCTAATGGTGGCGTGCCCACAACATGTCGTAAGTAGTTGGTGTACTATTGTCATTACGACGCAACACCACCAGTACATAATAATAGTGGCATGATACGTCTCCGACGTATCGATAATTTCTTATGTTCCATGCCATATTATTGATGATACCTACATGTTTTATGCACACTTTATGTCATATTCGTGCATTTTCTGGAACTAACCTATTAACAAGATGCCGAAGTGCCGATTCTTTGTTTTCGCTGTTTTTGGTTTCAGAAATCCTAGTAACGAAATATTCTCGGAATTGGACGAAATGAAGACCCGGGGTCCTATTTTGCCACGAACCTTCCGGAAGACCGAAGAGCATACGAAGTGGGGCCACGAGGTGGCCGGACCACAAGGCGGCGCGGCCAAGGAGGGGCCCGCGCCGCCCGTGGTGTGGGCCCCTCGTCGGCCCTCCGACTCGCCCTTCCGCCTACTTAAAGCCTCCGTCGCGAAACCCCCGATGCGAAAAACCACGATACGGAAAACCTTCCGGAGACGCCGCCGCCGCCAATCCCATCTCGGGGGATTACGGAGATCTCCTCCGGCACCCTGCCGGAGAGGGGATTCATCTCCCGGAGGACTCTACACCGCCATGGTCGCCTCCGGAGTGATGAGTGAGTAGTTCACCCCTGGACTATGGGTCCATAGCAGTAGCTAGATGGTTGTCTTCTCGTCATTGTGCTTCATTGTTGGATCTTGTGAGCTGCCTAACATGATCAAGATCATCTATCTGTAATACTCTATGTTGTGTTTGTCGGGATCCGATGGATAGAGAATACCATGTTATGTTAATTATCAAGTTATTGCATATGTGTTGTTTATGATCTTGCATGCTCTCCGTTATTAGTAGAGGCTCTGGCCAAGTTTTTGCTCTTAACTCCAAGAGGGAGTATTTATGCTCGATAGTGGGTTCATGCATGCATTGACACACGGGACGAGTGACGAAAGTTCTAAGGTTGTGCTTTGTCTTGTTGCCACTAGGGATAAAACATTGATGCTATGTCCGAGGATGTAGTTATTGATTACATTACGCACCATACTTAATGCAATTGTGCTGTTGCTTTGCAACTTAATACTGGAAGGGGTTCGGACGATAACTTCGAAGGTGGACTTTTTAGGCATAGATGCGGTTGGATGGCGGTCTATGTACTTTGTCGTAATGCCCAATTAAATCTCACTATACTTATCATGCCATGTATGTGCATTGTTATGCCCTCTCTATTTGTCAATTGCCCGACTGTAATTTGTTCACCCAACATGCTTTTATCTTATGGGAGAGACACCTCTAGTGAACTGTGGACCCCGGTCCATTCTTTAATACTTGAAATACAAATCTGCTGCAATACTTGTTTTACTATTTTCTCTGCAAACAATCATCTTCCACACAATACGGTTAATCCTTTGTTACGGCAAGCCGGTGAGATTGACAACCTCAGCTGTTTCGTTGGGGCAAAGTACTTTGGTTGTGTTGTGCGGGTTCCACGTTGGCGCCGGGATCTACGGTGTTGCGCCGCACTACATCCCGCCGCCATCAACCTTCAACGTGCTTCTTGGCTCCTCCTGGTTCGATAAACCTTGGTTTCTTTCGAGGAAAACTTGCTGCTGTGCGCATCATACCTTCCTCTTGGGGTTCCCCAACGAACGTGTGAAATACACGCCATCAAGCTCTTTTACGGCGCCGTTGCTAGGTGAGATCAAGACACGCTTGCAAGGGAGTCTCCACTTCTCAACCTCTTTACTTTGTTTTTGTCTTGCTTTATTTTATTTACTACTTTGTTTGCTGCATTATATCAAAACACAAAAAAAATTAGTTGCTAGCTTTACTTTATTCTTTGTCTTGCACTCTATATCAAAAACACAAAAAAATTAGTTACTTGCATTTACTTTACTTGATTCATCATGTTTCCTTTTAATTTTACCACAAAAAACATACCGGTAGGACAAGGGTCTATAATTGGGAGGAACAATATAGAAGAATTTTTCACCCATGTTAGCACCGTTGAAGATTTTGAAGATAGACACTTGGTAGAACTTGCTCCTACTTATGAAATTGCTGCTGCTGCTTTAGTTCGCATGTTGGAAACTAAATTTGTTAATCTCAATCCTATAATCCAACACATGTTTCTTACACTTGGTGATTTGGAAGAGGGGGAAAAGAAAGATTTTGTTTTATAAACCCTTCTTAGAGAATTTGGTGGTCTAGCAAGAGAGGCCAGAAAAATCTTTGCTAAATTTAATATGCTTAGTTCTCATACTAATTTTGTTGGTCTCCTTGAAAAAATGGATATGGATAGAATAAGGTACACTAATAATATTAATGATGGTGGGGAGATCAAAGCACCAATACCATGTAAACTCCTAGCAATACATGAACCTCTAGAAAATAATTATGCTTGGCTTGTTCCTGAAAATTTGTTTGATGAGAATAGCAAGCCTAAGACTAATGAAAAGGGAGCCTCTGAAACTTATATAGATAATATACAATGCATGGTTGAGAAAACTCCCAATACCCCTGGTTATAATGCCGATGCACCACCCTTTGATAATACTTGATATACACTTTCTGCGCCTAGGCTGAAGGCGTTAAAAAAGCGCTTATGGGAGACAACCCATGTTTTTACTACAGTATTTTTGTTTTATATTTGAGTCTTGGAAGTTGTTTACTACTGTAGCAACCTCTCCTTATCTTAGTTTTATGTTTTGTTGTGCCAAGTAAAGTCTTTGATAGTAAAGTAAGTACTAGATTTGGATTACTGCGCAGTTCCAGATTTCTTTGCTTGTCACGAATCCGGGTCTACCTCCCTGTAGGTAGCTCAGAAAATTAAGCCAATTTACGTGCATGATCCTCAGATATGTACGCAACTTTCATTAAATTTGAGCATTTTCATTTGAGCAAGTCTGGTGGCCTAATAAAATCCATCTTTACGGACTGTTCTGTTTTGACAGATTCTGGCTTTTATTTCGCATTGCCTCTTTCGCTATGTTGGATGAATTTCTTTGATCCATTAATGTCCAGTAGCTTTATGCAATGTCCAGAAGTGTTAAGAATGATTGTGTCACCTCTGAACATGTTAATTTTTATTGTACACTAACCCTCTAATGAGTTGTTTCGAGTTTGGTGTGGAGGAAGTTTTCAAGGATCAAGAGAGGAGTATGATGCAATATGATCAAGGAGAGTGAAAGCTCTAAGCTTGGGGATGCCCCGGTGGTTCACCCCTGCATATTATAAGAAGACTCAAGCGTCTAAGCTTGGGGATGCCCAAGGCATCCCCTTCTTCATCGACAACATTATCGGGTTCCTCCCCGAAACTATATTTTTATTCCGTCACATCTTATGCACTTTGCTTGGAGCGTCGGTTTGTTTTTGTTTTTGTTTTGTTTGAATAAAATGGATCCTAGCATTCACTTTATGGGAGAGAGACACGCTCCGTTGTAGCATATGGACAAGTATGTCCTTAGGCTCTACTCATAGTATTCATGGCGAAGTTTCTTCTTCGTTAATTTGTTATATGGTTGGAATTGGAAAATACTACATGTAGTAACTCTAAAATGTCTTGGATAATTTGATACTTGGCAATTGTTGTGCTCATGTTTAAGCTCTTGCATCATATACTTTGCACCCATTAATGAAGAAATACTTAGAGCTTGCTAATTTGGTTTGCATATTTGGTTTCTCTAGAGTCTAGATAATATCTAGTATTGAGTTTTGAACAACAAGGAAGACGGTGTAGAGTCTTATAATGTTTACAATATGTCTTTTATGTGAGTTTTGCTGCACCGTTCATCCTTGTGTTTGTTTCAAATAACCTTGCTAGCCTAAACCTTGTATCGAGAGGGAATACTTCTCATGCATCCAAAATCCTTGAGCCAACCACTATGCCATTTGTGTCCACCATACCTACCTACTACATGGTATTTATCCGCCATTCCAAAGTAAATTGCTTGAGTGCTACCTTTAAAATTCCATCATTCACCTTTGCAATATATAGCTCATGGGACAAATAGCTTAAAAACTATTGTGGTATTGAATATGTACTTATGCACTTTATCTCTTATTAAGTTGCTTGTTGTGCGATAACCATGCTTACGGGGACGCCATCAACTATTCTTTGTTGAATATCATGTGAGTTGCTATGCATGTCCGTCTTGTACGAAGTAAGAGAGATCTACCACCTTAATGGTTGGAGCATGCATATTGTTAGAGAAGAACATTGGGCCGCTAACTAAAGCCATGATTCATGGTGGAAGTTTCGAGTTTTGGACATATATCCTCAATCTCATATGAGAATAATAATTGTTGCCACATGCTTATGCATTAAAGAGGAGTCCATTATCATTGTCCATGTTGTCCCGGTATGGATGTCTAAGTTGAGAATAATCAAAAGCGAGAAATCCAAAATGCGAGCTTTCTCCTTAGACCTTTGTACAGGCGGCATGGAGGTACCCCATTGTGACACTTGGTTAAAACATGTGCATTGCAAAGATCCGTTAGTCCAAGCTAATTAGGACAAGGTGCGGGCACTATTAGTATACTATGCATGAGGCTTGCAACTTGTAAGATATAATTTACATAACTCATATGCTTTATTAGTACCGTTGACAAAATTGTTTCATGTTTTCAAAATAAAAGCTCTAGCACAAATATAGCAATCGATACTTTCCTCTTTGAAGGACCATTCTTTTTACTTTTATGTTGAGTCAGTTCACCTATCTCTCTCCACCTCAAGAAGCAAACACTTGTGTGACCTGTGCATTGATTCCTACATACTTGCATATTGTACTTGTTATATTACCCTATGTTGACAATTATCCATGACATATACATGTTACAAGTTGAAAGCAACCAGCTGAAACTTAATCTTCCTTTGTGTTGTTTCAATACCTTTACTTTGATTTATTGCTTTATGAGTTAACACTTATGCAAGACTTATTGATGCTTGTCTTGAAGTACTATTCATGAAAAGTCTTTGCTTTATGATTCACTTGTTTACTCATGTCATTACCATTGTTTTGATCGCTGCATCCACTACATATGTTTACAAATAGTATGATCAAGGTTATGATGGCATGTCACTTCAGAAATTATCTTTGTTATCGTTTTACCTGCTCGGGACGAGCGAGAACTAAGCTTGGGGATGCTTGATACGTCTCCGACGTATCGATAATTTCTTATGTTCCATGCCATATTATTGATGATACCTACATGTTTTATGCACACTTTATGTCATATTCGTGCATTTTCTGGAACTAACCTATTAACAAGATGCAGAAGAGCCAGTTGCTGTTTTCTGCTGTTTTTGGTTTCAGAAATCCTAGTAACGAAATATTCTCGGAATTGGACGAAATCAAGACCCGGGGTCCTATTTTGCCACGAACCTTCCGAGAAGACCGAAGAGCATACGAAGTGGGGCCACGAGGTGGCCGGACCACAAGGCGGCGCGGCAAGGAGGGGCCGCGCCGCCTGTGGTGTGGGCCCCTCGTCGGCCCTCCGACTACGCCCTTCCGCCTACTTAAAGCCTCCGTCGCGAAACCCACGATGCGAAAAACCACGATACGGAAAACCTTCCGGAGACGCCGCCGCCGCCAATCCCATCTCGGGGGATTACGGAGATCTCCTCCGGCACCTGCCGGGAGGGGATTCATCTCCCGGAGGACTCTACACCGCCATGGTCGCCTCCGGAGTGATGAGTGAGTAGTTCACCCCTGGACTATGGGTCCATAGCGGTAGCTAGATGGTTGTCTTCTCCTCATTGTGCTTCATTGTTGGATCTTGTGAGCTGCCTAACATGATCAAGATCATCTATCTGTAATACTCTATGTTGTGTTTGTCGGGATCCGATGGATAGAGAATACCATGTTATGTTAATTATCAAGTTATTGCATATGTGTTGTTTATGATCTTGCATGCTCTCCGTTATTAGTAGAGGCTATGGCCAAGTTTTTGCTCTTAACTCCAAGAGGGAGTATTTATGCTCGATAGTGGGTTCATGCTGCATTGACACTGGGACGGTGATGGAAAGTTCTAAGGTTGTCTTTGTCTTGTTGCCACTAGGGATAAAACATTGATGCTATGTCAGAGGATGTAGTTATTGATTACATTACGCACCATACTTAATGCAATTGTACAGTTGCTTTGCAACTTAATCTTGGAAGGGGTTCGGACGATAACCTGAAGGTGGACTTTTTAGGCATAGATGCGGTTGGATGGCGGTCTATGTACTTTGTCGTAATGCCCAATTAAATCTCACTATACTTATCATGCCATGTATGTGCATTGTTATGCCCTCTCTATTTGTCAATTGCCCGACTGTAATTTGTTCACCCAACATGCTTTTATCTTATGGGAGAGACACCTCTAGTGAGCTTGTGGACCCCGGTCCATTCTTTAATACTTGAAATACAAATCTGCTTGCAATACTTGTTTTACTATTTTCTCTGCAAACAATCATCTTCCACACAATACGGTTAATCCTTTGTTACGGCAAGCCGGTGAGATTGACAACCTCCTTTGTTTCGTTGGGGCAAAGTACTTTGGTTGTGTTGTGCGGGTTCCACGTTGGCGCCGGGATCTGCGGTGTTGCGCCGCACTACATCCCGCCGCCATCAACCTTCAACGTGCTTCTTGGCTCCTCCTGGTTCGATAAACCTTGGTTTCTTTCTGAGGGAAAACTTGCTGCTGTGCGCATCATACCTTCCTCTTGGGGTTCCCCAACGAACGTGTGAAATACACGCCATCATGGCACCAACTTGGTGGCGTGGCGAATCAACGCCACTAATTACAAAAATGCAACACCACTACAAGGTTATTCTCTACTAGTGGTTTCCCTTTTTTATTCTGATCACACTATTCTGTGACGAGGTGAAGTGTTAGTAATGTCATCGACGAATAGGGAGATGACCATATTAGGGTAGATATAACTTGTAAGAATGCAATAAGCATTTGCATCAATCCAACTAAAATGCTCAAACATAGGCAATCAAATATGACGCATTCATCCAACCACATGCGATACAAACAACCAAACACTAGTCCAAAAGTGCAAACCTTCCTTCCCGTGACTATCATAAAAAGGTTCTAGATACCAAATTTATGATAGCCACCAAACACCTCCTAGGAGATCTTTTCTAATAAATAATGGCTCTGTGTATATGTGATTGATTACTATTATTGTAGCGTATATATGTTGATAAGATTGATATGATATAACATGCCTATAAATCTAAGGAAATTTTCTAAATGTAGGGATTGACCACGGTTCGATAGGCTGCATGGGAATGAGCTTGACGTAAACTTTGCCACTAACCACAACTCCGTCTGAAATTGTTACCATTCTAGAGTGCCATAAATCCACATTCAATTATGTACCTAGAGTGGCCTAGGCCCTTTACACTTGGGACCTATGTTCTCCATCATAGATTGGCAACATGTACATGGTCAGGGCTGTATTGTTGTGATATCGGGATCACTTAGCATTGATGATGCATCTAGTCTTGTATGTGTGTTTCGTTAGTCTTAATAAAGGCTAAAAAAATTATATTTTTTGGTAGAATTTATGACCCGCTGTCTCATTCGGGGTGGCTTTTACGAAATGATTAACCTTGCAAGGCTTCCTTCCTAGTTTTGCTCACAAACATACAAGGCGGTCCCATTGACCAATCCATTAAACGAGGTACGTGGAAAACACGAAGTATAGGCTTACCAACAAAATTCCTACCACAATAGTATGCAATATTAGTGATTTTTCCACCAAATTGAGGACGAAATGACAAGACCTATATCGTTCTACCAATTTACATCTTTGTACACAACATTAGTTAGATATAATAACGAAGCAAAAGCCGGTGCAAGAATTTACTAAGGGAAATAGATAGTTCAAATATTTTTTCTGTGATATTATCATATAATGTGCATTGTACATGAACTTACCATCATTGCTCCATGGGAAAGTAATGTTGCCACCATCTTGTCGCCGGGACCGAAAATGCTTCCAGGACGTATACAACAAGTGAGAAGCTCATTTATGTCATTGGCCCTCATCACTAGCTTTTCGGCTTCTGCCTTTGTTTGTGTGTACGCATCGGCAAACTAAAAGAAATGTGGTTAGATCTAGAATAAATTAACTTCAACTATGCAATTGGTAATACATATATGCTAATGGAAAAGAGTGCTCATGAACTTGTCTTGAGAGATGATATATATGCAATATGTTTTTCACATTGACATACAACCAATATGAAAGGTTAGAATGAATCATTAAAATACAAGGGACCGTTATATATATAGGAAGTATATATCCTATATATATATATATATATGTAATCTGACTATTCTACAACCGGTTGTAGAATAACTATTCTATAACCACTTCTGAACTTCCCAATACATAAACGTGAACTTCGCGATATGTGGAAGTGAACTTCCATCGCGATGCACGTTTAGGTATTGAATTTAGATTTTTAACCAATTGTAATATAACTATTTTCAACCACGTGTGAACTTCCCAATACACGCAGTTGAACTTTCAGGTATGTGGTAGTGAACTTCCAATCGCGATGTAGTTTTGGGTATTGAACTTTGGTTTTTAATCAGTTGCATAATAACCATTTTCCAACAACTAGTGAACTTCCCCATACATGCATGTGAACTTCCAGGTATGTTGTACTGATTTTCTGATCGCGATGTAGTTTTAGGTATTGAACTTTCATTTTTAAGCAGTTGTAGAATAACTATTTTCAACCATTTCTGAAGTTCCCCATACATGCATGTGAACTTCTAGGTATGTACTAGTGAACTTCCGATCGCGATGTAGTTTTAGGTATTGAACTTTGATTTAAAATCGATTTGTAGAGTAACTATTTTTTCAACACCTTGTGAACTTCCCCATACATGTATGTGAACTTCTCAATATGTGTTAGTGAACTTCCGATCGCGATGTAGTTTTGGGTGTTCAACTTTGATTTTTAAGCAGTTGTAGGATAACTATTTCAACCATTGTGAACTTCCCCACACATGCATGTGAACTTCCCTATATGTGCTAGTGAACTTCCGATCGCGATGTAATTTTTGTATTGAACTTTCACTTTTTTAGCAATTGTAGAATAAATATTTTTCAACAACTTGTAAACTTCCCAATACATAAACGTGAACTTCATGATATGTGGAAGTAAACTTCCGAGCGCGATATAGGTTTAGGTATTGAACTTGGATTTTTAACCAATTGTAAAATAACTATTTTCAACCACTTGTGAACTTCCCGATACACACATTTGAACTTCCAGCTGTGTGCTAGTGAACTTCCGGCCGCGATGAAGTTTTGGGTATTGAACTTTGGTTTTTAATCAGTTGCAGAACAACCATTTTTGAACACTTGCGAACTTCGCCATACGTGCACGTGAACTTCTAGGTATGTGCTAGTGAACTTCTAATCGCGATGTAGTTTTGGGCATTGACTTTGATTTTTAAGAAGTTGTAGAATAACTATTTTCAACCATTTCTGAATTCCCAATACATGCATGTGAACTTCCAGGTATGTGCTAGTGCACTTCCGATTGCGATGAAGTTTTAGCTATTGAACTTTGATTTTAAATCACTTGTAGAATAACTATTTTTCAACCACTTGTGAAATTTCCTCATTCATGTATGCGAACTTCTCGATATGTGTTAGTGAACTTCTGACCGCGATGTAGTTTTGGGTATTGATCTTTGATTTTTAAGCAGTTGTAAAATAACTATTTCAACCATTGTGGACTTCCCCATAAATGCATGTGAACTTCCTTTTTATGTGCTAGTGAACTTCCGATTGAGATGTCGTTTTTGTATTGAACTTTCATTTTTAAGCGTAGAATAACTATTTTTCAACCACTTCTAAACATCCACATGCACGCATGTGAACTACGAGGTATGTGTTAGTGAACTTCCTATCACGATCTAGTTTTGGGAATTGAACTTTCATTTTAAGCAGTTCTAAAATAACTATTTTCAACCACTTTTGAACTTCCTAATACACATGTGTGAATCGCCCTATATGTATTAGTGAACTTACGATCGTTATTTTGTTTTGTGTATTGAACTTTGACGCTTAAGCAGTTGTAGAATAAATATATTGCAACCATGTCTGAACTTCCGAATACACTCACGTGAACTCCATGGTATGCGCTAGTGAACTTCCTATTGCGATGTAGTTCTCGGTATTGAATTTTGATTTTTGGGTTGTGAACTTCCTTAAAAATGAGGAAAACTTTCGAAAAAGATGATCTGAATGCCAAAAAAATGTGAACCTACAAAGTGAACTTCCGAAAATTAAGCAAACTTGGAAAAAAAATTAAGTAAACTTCGAAAAATGAAGTGAACTTTCGGAAAAGGAAGCGAACTTCCAAAAAATAGTGAACTTCGAAAAATAATAAAGTAAACTTCCCATACACTGAAGTGAACTTCCAAAAATATCAAGTGAACTTCCGAAGAAGTGAACTCCAAAAATGATGTGAACTTCCCAAAAAATTAATGTACTTCCAGAAAACAGTAAGTGAACTTCCAAAAAGAATGAAGTGAACTTCCCAAAAAATAAAGTGAACTTCAAAAAATATGAAGTGAACTTCCAAAAATATGAAGTGAACTCCAAAAGAAATAGGGGGGGGGGTTGTAGAATAGTCCCACCCTATATATATATACCTAATAATAAAGGGGCTAAGGTTTCCGTGGTTTGGTCCGTCCAAATAAGTTTCGTTCGTCCTACTTTGCGCGTTCGTCCGCTTTTGCTCGCCATCTGTTTGCGTTCGTGTTCCTGAAGGAAAGCGATCGAGGGACCAGATCGTGGCTCTATGCCCATCTAAAAAAACGTGTTCCTAAAGGAAACCGATCGTGACTTTACAACGCCCATCTAACAAAACAACTCCGCCTCGATCCCGTAGCGGGCCCCTTCCAAATATAACACCCCCGGTTCCACGACGTACATGAGAGGATAAGATATCGAGACGTATGATTTAGGAGTTGTATATGCAATGCAACATACTCGCCGTGTATGGCAAGTTGTAATCTTCTATGTTATAGCTTCCATACCTATTAATAAAGGGGCTAAGGTTTCCGTGGTTTGGTCCGTCCAAATAAGTTTTCGTTCGTCCTTCTTTGCGCTTTCGTCCGCCTTTGCTCGCCATCTGTTTGCGTTCGTGTTCTTGAAGGAAAGCGATCGAGGGACCAGATCGTGGCTCTACGCCCATCTAAAAAAACGTGTTCCTGAAGGAAACCGATCGTGACTTTACAACGCCCATCTAACAAAACAACTCCGCCTCGATCCCGTACCGGGCGCCTTCCAAATATAAAACCCACGGTTCCACGACGTACGTGAGAGGATACGAGATCGAGGCGTATGATTTAGGAGTTGTATATGCAATGCAACATACTCGCCGTGTATGGCAAGTTGTAATCTTCTGTGTATAGCATCCATGTATATAGATATACAAGCATCCTCAGGCCAGCCACGCGGCTGAAGCGGTTGTTGTTGTCTTGTCGGAGAAGTGCAGACCCTGGCAGTCGAGAAAGCATGGCTGCGGCAACGTCCTGATCTGATGGTCGTGGCCCGTGGGTATGCCCGTGCCGAGCTCGTGGAACGAAGAAACCGCGGCCTCGTGGGAACAGGTAGGACAACGGCTGCAACGATGACGACGACGGCGGCCCCATCGATCGCGGCAACGAAGACGTCGAGTCGCGGTGCCATTGATTGTTCTGGCGTGCACCAAGCGGCATAGCGTGATTAATGCACGATTTACCATCGGAGCAATCATGAGGTGACGACCATAGCGGCGACGAGATCGACCAGGGCGAAAACGATGTTCTCCGTGCAACGCGCAGTCCGGCTGATGACAAGACAGCAAGCGTGGATCATCCAAGCAGAAGCGGGAGCGAGAAGAGAGGAATTTCTGCTCCACCTAAGCCGCCGCCGGTGCGAACAACAGATGACGACGCCCCCGTGGAGGCGGCGGGGAGACAGCTGCTGCTCATATGCAACACCTGTCCCGGTATGTAAGCCACGACGGCCGTTGCTCCTGTCCCACATAATACTCAATCCTTCACCTCGCCGAGGACGACTTCTCTCCTCCAGTCGATGTTAGCGACGCATCAAGATATATGGGGTGGATAGCGTTCTGGTGGTTAAAAAAATCACATGCGGACTATGTTGGCCCATGGAAGAAAGAGGGAGACGATGTTGCCTCATGGGAGAGCCAAAAGTAGAGCCGCCTACTATGTCAAGGAGTAGTGTAACTATTCGCTGCCCCTCCTCTCCAATTCTCCCAGGCATTCGTTTCAATCTGATTCATCAGAACTCGTCAATTGTACCCCCAGTTATGGAATCATCGTATTTCTATTTGTGTTGAGTACGGGAACTTAGTAATCTAACACAAGAGAAGCGACTTATATGGCTATGTATCAGATTGCGAATGCAACAGCCAAGCTGTGTGTATTCAGTTGAGTCATAGGTGGAAGCAGAGGCAGGACGTTCTAATTATGTGACACAAGTCACCTTCGGTGTTGCAGGCTAAAAGCAGTATCATATGTTGAACATCATGGGTTAGTTACATTAAATATTTAAAGGATGGCATGGAGGCAATTCACCTTATCACGTCAAAGTTAGACTCTTCTCAATTTCTCAATATCATGCAAATTCCAAGAAGAATAATGCTTATGAGACTGGTACAAGAAAGAAAAGAATAATTATGTGAGTGGTATAAAAAAGCAAAAGATTTCTAAGCATATATATGTGTGTACATTGTAGGTCCATTGCAGGAGAGAGGCGACCATCATCAGCTAGGGAACTATTCTAGCTCGACATAACCAATGGGCATATTGTTTGCTCCGCAACAACATCAAAAAACTTTACAAGTTTGATTTCTCCCTTTCTAATTGTCCTTTTTATGCAACACTTCTTAAAGATCTCAATTTTAAAGCAGGATTTCTCTGTGGAGGCAAAATTTTTTTGGCAATCGGACGTTGCAGTGAAATTCTTTATAGACTAATTCCTTTTAATAAAAAATCACCAGTAGCAACGCACGGGTTGTTGCAAGTAGCAACGGGACAGTGGATGGCCGGGCTTCTAGGCAGGATCTTAGGCAATGGCATATGTGATGTCACATCATCATATGTGATGCGGCATGGCAAAAAAGTGTCGACTAGGACATTATGAGGAGGTAAAACAAACATATTCATTTCATGTTTTCTTCTTAGGTTTGTTTTTGTCCTCATGAAAAAAATTAAATAATGCATATCCCGTTGCAACGCACGGGCATTTTTCCTAGTATACTAATAAATTTGCTAAACGACCGTGGTACCTCGCTCGCCTCGCACGGTTGATCGCGATCGCTAAAGGCCCAGTTATTGCCAAACAACCAAGGCCGAGTAAATCCAAATCAATAAATGGATCGTTCTAGTATAATATTAAAGAAGGAAATTAGAAGAGGAGGGATATGGTTGGCCCTTGGATCTTTCGTGCCTGCCGAATCGCTAAGCAATCCAGCGAGAGAGCGCAAACCGTCCGTCTAGCCTTTACCATCTCTGCACTACTGGATTTCTCTTATGGCCTGCGAACCATCAACCATACCACATCTTAACTAGGATAGTCTTATTGGTTTCTTGATTGGTTTAATTTTCTTTTAATAGTCCCACATCGCATCCTGGCAACGAGTTTCACCGATTCATATAGTGCAAGTTGCCAGGAATCTGCGAGCCACCTTGGAAATAAGAGAAGCAAAGCCTCCGTCGTTTGGCCGACGGGAGAGAGCGCCACGCCTATATGGCTAATTAAACGGGGGACCCTCTACATGCAAGGAATAGTGCAGTACCTAAATAAATGGGACATGCAAGGAGAGCACGAGTTAAAGGCTAGGAGAAAAAAAGAATAGTGGAGCGCCTAAATAAATGGGACATGCAAGGAGAGCACGAGTTAAAGAAGATTGCCTTCTCGGAGGAAAAAATCGAGTCGGACAGATACACATTCGGTTCCAACGCATCAACTCGCTATGACCTGACGCTCTGATGTGTGTGCGCCCATGCACGATGTATCTTTCGAATCTGCTATCTACAGCTGATGTTGTTTGCAAAAAAAAAAGTTATTTTTGTCCATTGCAATGACTCAGTTTCAATTAGAAAAGCTAGAAAATTGAATTTAAATTTAAATTACATATTTGGAAAGTGTAAATTTATTATTGAATCATTTATGTGCCAATATTTACTGCTATACTCCTATGATTAAAAAGAGGACTGCTTCTCCCCATTTGTTCGTTTCTTTTCTTCTTATCCATATTTTTAATTAAAATTATAGCCACTGTCTATCTTTAAGTGAAAAAGGTAGTTCACACAATCTTCATCCCACATTTGGGGAAGCAGAGGATCGACGCATGAACGACTCGCATGGAATATTTTGTGAGTTAAAAACAAAGGGGATGCATTCCAACCATGTGAAAAACGATTTTCTTTTATCCTTTTTGTTTTTTCAACAATTGAGGGCTTTACTATAATAAAAATAACTTTTCTTTAAAACTAAAAAATGTTGCAACTTTCATTTTATTTCCGAAAAGACTGTAAAGATACACAATGAATAGGGACTAAAAAATAGAATATAAAGTTGTTTATTTCAATGTAAGGCTGTGGCAACACACGGTATATATATATATATATATATATATGACATATTCATACTACACCCGGGTGTAGTTACACCCACGCGTGTTTCTCATAATCTAGAGAGTATCTATCATACCTAAGAGTATGTACATGTAGTATGAAGTATATAAGACTATTTTGGTAGTATATATAGTACTTTGTAGGTAGTATGTACATTTTTTTTACGTAGACTCATTTTTTACGTATACATATGCATGTATTTCGGATATATTGTGTAAACTACATGCTCACTTATATTTTTTCACCAAACTTGGTTTGTAATATCTTAGATATAGTGTAGGAACATACTCAAACTGATAAAGTATCGTATATACTTCCGTATGGTAGTATATTAGATATGGGTGGGGTAGGAAGTATTTATCCTATATATATATATATATATATGGAAAATAGTGGGCTACCATGGTGTGTAGCTACGCACGCTAATCTGGCCATTAGATCATTCTATAGAGAAACTTCCACCATTGATTGAATTAACGGCGTTACTGTGTCCGTCCCACCACCCGCTCGTCCGGCCGGCCCTATCAAAAATAAATGTGTCATGGTCCACCTCTCACCCTGTCCCTTTTCCCCATCATGCTGTACACGCCCACCAGAGAAACCCATGCGCGACGGTAAACTACGCCGCCCGATCTCCTTCCCCATCTTCTTCCCTGCTGCCGGCGCCCCGCAGCCTCTCCCGAACTCCTCCCCCGCCTTCTTCCTCGTCGGGCCTCCTCTGCCGCTTCTTCCCCCACCTACCCCTAGGCCAGCACCTCACCTTCAACTCGATCCCCATCACCAGCATTCGCCTCTAACCGTGCTCCACTCGCTCTGTCGCCGGCCGATTTGCCCTGTGGTGGTGGCTGCTGCTGGCAGAAAGCGGTCGTATGCAACTACTAGGACCTGACCGCATCCAGCTTTCTTTTGCTATTTTTCTTTGTTCTCCATTCGTGACCTTTTCTTCCACAAAACCGGCTCACGTTTCTCTCTCTTGGCTAAGTCAGCCCATTTCTCTCTCTGTTGGATAAGTCCTCTCTCTTGCTTTTTTTGATTGTTGTACTAAGAAAAAAACATTCGTTCCTGGGTGATTTATTTAGGCCAGATCTGGGCAGTAGCGGGCCTGCGGGTGTTGCGCACACGAGGTGCTCCCACTTGATTTCTATAGTGATCTAGATCTAGACTTTCTTTAGTCTGGTTCTTGATTTTTTTGCATTTCTCTCTCCTGTCCTTGGATTTTTTATCTCTTCATCTCATGAATTTCAGTACCAGAGCGCCCATGCTGGATGGATGGATGATTTTTTTTTTGAACGGCGGCGCAACGGCCACTCCCCTACCCATTCCTCCCGCACGGCCCGTTTCATCCCTGCTCCTCCTCGCATGGTTTTCTTTTGATCTTAATTTTCTTCAACACTTTTCTTCGATCTGGATATCATGTTGCCGATCAAGATACCATGTTGTTTTCTTGTACATGGTTACCGATCCAAGATCCAGATCCCATGTTTTTTTAAACGATTCAGATCCCATGTTCACTGAAAGAAGTTTTTACATGGATTTGCTTCACAACACGGAGTTGATTCCTTTGTACATAGTCTGTACCCGATCCAGATCCTGTTAATTTTTTTGCACATCGCCGATCGGGTCGATTCTTTTGCTTCACCTTCAATTAGGATCATGTTGATTTTTGTTTGCCTCCTCCCCTGCGGCAGACCGCACGGCGCCGCGTCCTGCGCAACGCCACGCCACCGGTCGGGTCGCCCGTGACCCTAATTCCCCGCCGACGGTTGCGAGCAGCTCCACTAGCCGGAGGTGAAGAAGCCGGTAGAGGTCGGGGCTCGCATGTCGTTCTTTTTTTAAAATCTATTTTGTTTTCACTTTTTTTTTCCGATCTGAATAATTCACGTTTGAGGGAATCAGGTCCATGCCGATTTTTAATCTGTGGCTATTGTGGCGCCCCCCGCCAGATCTGCGCGGTGAAGGAAGCCGCTGGCGGGATCGCGGCAAGGAGACGGACGGAGCTCGGCCAGTGTCTCCGGCGAGGTTGTTTTTTTCCTTTGCAAGGACGGCAGAGGGAGCAGTCGTATGCAGGTTCTAGACCAAGCTGCACTGCCTTTTTCTTGATCTCTTTCCGTTCATTTTCTCACCAGAAGCTAGCCCATTATCTCTCTGTAATTGATAAGTCCTCTAGCTCTTTTGCTTTCGTTTCTGTGGTTGTACTAAGAAAAACGAGCTCCGCCATGTAGGGATAATGTTTGATCATCTTGTGATTAGCGTGAAAGTCTATGGTGCGGGTCTCAGGTCGGGTCAGAGGCGAGAAGAGGAAGTGGCCGTCTTGGGCATCCAGGGAGATCCCAACATGCAGCGCATGAAGAATAAACCTAGGTGGAGGCACGCGCGAGGATGTAAATGTTTTTTTGGTCGATCTGGATTTGCATCACCCTTTTTTCTGATCTCGTTTTTTTTGTGTGCCCAATTCAGATTCCATGTCGATTTTTTTGTTCATGGTGTTTCCCGGACCCAGTTCCCATGGTCATTGAAATAAATGGTAGAAATTGGTTAAGGATCTGCTTCAGTGCGTGATCTTTTTTTATGCAGGGTGTATTTCCCATCCAGATTCTAGTTTCATTCAAATAACGAGCAAAAACTTATGAAGATTTTTTTTTGTTAATTATCTTCTAATATTTTGGTTCAAGATCCCATGTTCATCTGAGTTTCCTGATTGGCTGATATTCTGGGTAACACAGAAAGCCTTTTGGCATTTTTTTTTTTGATACAGGACAGTAATTTATTTTGGCACCATTAATCTTGTTTGAGTCAAACCTGGTGGAGACTATGGGCAACGGCCGTAAATATCATGGTGCATAAAAATTCAAAAACAATAATAATCATGCCGCATCACAACAGGACCGTAATGTTGTCAATACTACGGAGAGTAGTGGTGTAATCGTACAAATGATATTAGCATATAAATATGGCTTTTTTGAGGTAGCATACAAAGAGGGATTAATATAATATGTTATCCCAAAGCATCTGCCACAGTTGTTACTACTCCGTATTTTGTTTCCTATCGGATGAGTGAATGTCAGGATCGACAGACCGCCAGTTTGAAAAGGCACTGTAGCAATATGTGGTGGGAACCGGCTCTTTTTTGTCAGGGACTCCCGCACCGTGAAGTAGCCCGTCTATCAACACGGTAAGATGGGCATAATCCAACGGTACTGACTGCGTGCGTAGCTATCACCCCGGGTATAAAATCCGCGTCGATATATATATATAGGCTCTATATAATTTACCTATATACCTATATATATACATACATATATACATATATATGTTTATGTTTAAATACAAATAGTTTTATTAAAGTTGAATCCTAATTCAAAAAGGGCATGACACCAACATACGATTCATCCAATGTGAAATCACAAAAATGGCTAATATGTACGTTTTCAATTTTACATTCTTATTTGTTGTGACATAAGAAAATTTGTTGTGACATAAGAAAAAATTTCATCACTTAAGGTGCATAGTAAGTTATTTCACACATAGGATGTTCTTATGCCGTTATATTTAGAATTTATGTTCACTATACAAATATTTTATTTGCATCGAATCTTGACACAAAAAGGGCACAAGGTACCAAGATGCGATTCATACAATGTAAAATCACAAAAATGTTGATATATGCGTTTATGATTTTACATCACGTAAACATGTAAAACCACAAAATGTTGAGGCACAACACAAAAATCGGCATACAACCCAGATACTAGTCACACAAACGTAAAACCATATAAATTATTTCAAATTACGCCATGTAAACAAAAAATTGCATCCAATATACATTTTCAAACGTCCAATGTAATAAGTTAAATGCAGACTTGAAAATCTGATGAAAATAGCGAAGGTGTGGAATAACTATTTTTCACCCCGCGGTATTTGAATAGTACGACACGCGCATGAAGTTGAAAATGGTCATTATCTATCCTTTTTACAATTTATATTTAGTTTTTTATTTCTTTCATTTTAAAAATATTATTAAAATATTTATTGGAAAATAAAGGAGTGTGATTACCCGACGAGAACCAACCCTTCTTGACACTAGCGGCATCCCCAATATGAAAGTTTTCATCCCATTAGGGAAAACAACTAATCTTAGTAGCGAAATTATGGAGAAACCAAAATAATTACACAAATCAACCCGTAGCAACGTACGGGTATTTAGCTAGTACTGATAATATATAAATATATACAACAAAAGAATAATATTTTTGAATTTTTATGAAATATATTTTCTTGTCTCATGGTAGATCTTTATATTATTATCTTTATTTTTAATTAAAATTTCCATAATTTAACTTGCACGAAAAATTATACGCAACATAAAAAGATAGGAGGGAGTATATTTTATAACTTATATGTGGGGTAACGTACCGTATCTGGATACGGCGTGGATTCATCTACACCAACTTGGCCGTGAACTCCATCGAACACAACTCCACTCGAACTAGTGTATATTAGTTTTGTAACCTTGCACGTGTGGCAGGCCTGAATGACATTCCTTGTCCCTGTGCCCAAGTGAGAAAAAAAAACCCAGCAATTTCAGTACAAAATCTTTAGTGAGAGCATATACGTACGTCCGTTGGCAGTCCTCCCAAGCAAAGGTGAAATAAAAAATGATCTTAATAGTACTAACCCTCAACATTGACCTTGTAGTGCAGTTGGAAGTCGTTGTTGTTAGGATCCGGCGCAGCGGTATGGAAAACAGTATCAACCCCTTCCAATGCTGTGTTAAGAGTAATAGAAAAGATTGGTTATTTTTCTAGTAATTTCTTATCTAAGAGCATCTCCAAAGGAATTTGTGGCGCGCGGGACAAAAAAACGTTCCTAGCCGCGTCCCCTAAACCCGAATTTTGTCCGGCGCGCCCCAATACGGTGTTCGGCGCCCCGAGCCATTCTCGCTACAGAAAGGACGCTCAGGGGACGCCGGAGACACCGAAAAGCCGGGGAGTGGCGGGACTGACGCGTCAGCGGCACATTGAATTTTAACCTAGCTGTAGCCTACCTCGCGATGGAAGTTATTGGCGCGCAGCGACGGTGCAGTTCCCGCAGAGGCGTAGCGAAGCGTCTAGTCGCGCCTAGCTCTGCGTGCTGGCGTTAGTGAGCACCACCGCTCCCCCGCCTCCCCCCGACCTATAAAAAGGGCCGCCTCTCATCGTTCGTCTCACACACAAATCCTACCGCCTCTCTCCCCAACCTTATCCACCACCATCTCAAGAGTCGACGCCATGGCTAGTAGAGGCGCAGGCCGAGCCCGCGGTTGTCGTTGCCTAATCGACGGTACCTCGGAGGAGGGATCCTCACGAGGGGGAGAAGAAGTAGGGGCCATAGGGCGGAGTGCACACGGGACGGTGGTACGCGAGTTACCCAGCTTCGGAACACCTGCACGATGACAGGGCCTACTCGCTGCTTGTCCGGAATTATGCGGGCGCTTTCGCGTTGTTACAATGAGTTGTGGTTGTGCCTCTAGGGCTCCCGGGATCCGGCTTATAAAGGCGCACGGATCTAGGGTTTACATGGAGAGTCCTAGCCGGATTACGGATAGCCTAACTACGGTACAATATCTTGCCGTGCACGTCACGGATCCGCCTTCCATATACGTCGTCTTGGATCCGGGTCCCTCATGGGCCTCCATGGATCCGGGTTACTTCTATGTCGGTACGGATCCGGCCTGCTCGATCCTGGGCTGGACTTCTCCCTTCATGATCAACGACAAGCTCGGGCCGCCCGATGGGCCACATGCCTCATCACCGTCCGTGGGCCACCCGGGCTTGCCGGATCTAGGCACTCGTCGATGGTACACCTATGAAGTATACCCACAACGGTAGCCCCCGAGTTCTCCGAGTTTCGCTGCGGTTTCCGCCTTGCTGGTCCAACACGATCTCCGGCAAACGTTGGTAACGCGGAGAAACTTGAAGAGCTCCAACTTTGCATTTTCTTCTTTTTCCCAACTTATAGCCGGAAAATGCTCCCATCCCGCGGGACTTCATCCATCGACGTTCCAAAGAACATTTCCGGGTTACTTCCCGTTCGAATGAGAGACAACTTATCTTCACAAAATTACCGGAATCTTAAAAGACTCAAACGGCTTCGGAAATCCTTCATCTTCAGATCACACTCAACAACGGAAGTTCCTTATTACCCGCGCACAACTTCCTCATTTCCCGCGCTAAATCTTCGCAGATGCAAATCTTCAGCCGGAATTTTCGGGAGCGCGCGAGTCAAATCACCTCCACGTCGTTTTACCGCATTTGACCTAAACACGTGTCAACCATCCAACGGTGTGCCCGTTCCGTTTCCACCGTCGGATCCGGATCCCGAATCTCCGAGCGCGGCCTATAAATACCCCGCGGCCCGGTAAAAATTCATTCTTTCACCCCCTCTCACCACATCGTCTTCCTCCTCGCGCCGCGCCGCCCGCCGAGATCTAGACTCCGGCGAACTTCGTCCACGGTGAACCTCGCGCGCCGCCGAACCGAGGCTCCCCTCGCACCAAGATCATCACGTTTGAACGAGAAACTCGCTCCGCCGCCGATTCGTGGTTACGCGAGTCAACTTCCTCCAAGTTCAGCGACCTCAACTCCGCCGGAGCTCCGTCGAGCCACCGCGCCATTAGCGGTAAGTACGCCGGCCTTGTAGAAGACAACGTAGTGTAGAAGATAGGTTCAGTGATCCGGGTACTCAAACACTTTGTATGGGTGCAGCCGGAAGCATGCCACTCGAATCGTCACTTTGCACCGGTAGCTCTTCGAGTAGCCCGGATCCAAATCGAGATAGAACCCATATGCCCGGATCCCATATCATTCCTGCCACCGTATGTTTCCGACATCGAGACTAGCTCAACCTTTTTCCGCATCTTCCGGCACCGCTCCAAGCCGGATTCCTACCCTCCAAGAGCTCCAAGAAGAACTCGAAGGGCAAGCTCGGATGGCGGCTAAAGTGCGGGAGGCGGAAAACAAGAAGGCGTCGAAGGCCCGGATCCGCGAAGGAGAACGTGGTCAATGGTGGCCTTGCGAGACCACCGACGTGGAGCTTAGAGAGCTCCGGAACGAAGGAATGATCTCCTCTCATTGGAGTTTCACGCGCGATTCCGTCGTCCCCAAGCCGGAAGCCGGAGAAGTTGTTATGACTAAGGCTTGGGTGGAACGCGGACTTTCACTCCCTTGTTCGGAATTTTTCCTCTCCATCCTCGGCACCTACGGGCTCCAGCCACACAACATTTGCCCGAACTCATATCTTCTTTTGTCCAACTTCGTGACTCTCTGCGAAGGACATCTTGGGATCCGGCCGACGTTAAGTTGTGGCGGTTCTTTTCCGGGTGAAGAAAGAAACCAAGGAGAAAGCTATGGTGAGCTGCGGAAGCATGACTTTTATGCTCCGCCCTAGTCGCATGTACCCTCCTCATGACTCACACGAATCCGTCCGGTACTTGGAACGCCGGATGGTTTTATGAGAAGAACGCCTCGGTTCCGAAGGTCCACGAAGGCCTCCCCGGTTCGTCAACGAGCCTCCGGAAGAGCTTGCGAGCTGGAGCTTCGTTCCTTCGCTCGCCCGGACCCCAGTGCAGGAGAAGGCTGCGCGGAGAATCTCTTGGCTAGTCCACGACGGACTAGCCGGAGCCCAGCTCACACTCAGCTGGTTTTCTCGGAGAATCCAGCCTCTGCGCTATAACGCGCGCCTGATGTGCGCCTATACCGGGGCGGATGATCTTCTCCGAGTAACCCGCCACGACCTTCCGGCCGATTCTCTGAAGAGAAGGATCAAGACGCTGGTGAAGATTCCGAGGGGCCAACAGGTCCCGGAATTGACCAAAGACATTTTTACAAACGACCAGTGTCCTCCGGTAAGCTCTGTTCCTTTCAGTGCTTCAAACTTCACAAACTTTTGGATGTTCATCTTTAACTTTATTCATTTTCCCTTCAGCTCAACACTTTGGCGGAGGAAGACTTTCGCGCCATTCTCCGTGTTCCCGTTACCGAAGACACGGCGGAGGAGGTTCCGGATGACGACGAGGAGGAAGAGGAACAGGCACCTCGCAAGGCGGCCCTCGACCTACAAAGCGTCCCCGCGCCAAGGCTTCCGGCTTGAAGCCGGAGCTAGCGGCGAGGCCTCCGCCAAGAAACCGAAGACGGTAAAACCACCTCCGCTAGACTCAAGGAAAGCGGAGCGTGCACGTATACGGATGCTCTCAACAGCCGGCCAAGGCACGCGCCCCATTATCCCCGGCGCCTCGTAAGTTTCCGAGCATGACACGATTTTAACTTAGCGAAATTATCTCTTGTCCGAATCCTTTCACTTCGTTTGCGGGAACCCGAAACCCGCCGCCACGCGGACCGCCGGCCCGAGAGCCCATTACCAAATACATGAAGAAATCTCCGGCGGTCGGTCCAGCTACTCCGGCTCCGCCAAGTGCTTCTCACCCCACTCCTCGGCCATCTCCTCCTCGGGCTGACCCGTCTCCCCCTCCCGCCACCAACACTCCACCGGGAAATTATTCCGGTCAGCGGCGACAAGGTAGGTGGAGAAGATCCCAAGGCCAAAGGCCCTGCCCAAGAAGATGCGGGAGAACAAGGCCAAGGAGGGGCTGAAGTCACTTCTTCGAGAAGGCCGGAGATGGCGCCGGCGACATCGTCGTTTTCCGAAGAACTTCGGAGATCCGGCTGACATCACTTCCACCCCCAAAGCGTATGCTACCAAGTTCTTCAACAAGCTGTCCGAGGCGGAGAAATGGGAGCTTGAACAAGACCTGCTCAACGCCATGCTGAACAATGCACGGGGAAACCTGATGCCGCGACATCGGAGATTCAAGATTTTAAAAAGGATGTCGGCCGGTTCTTCGACAAGCTCGTACGTAAGCAAAAGGTACTCCCCAGTAGCCCCCAAGCATGTAAGCGGAAACTGAAAAAGTAGTTAGCGCTTAGATGCTTAGAGAAAAATTACTTCCGGGAAAGTTTTTTAGAATGAACCGGTAGCCCCCAAGCATTATGGCGGAAAAGTTCCGGCAATGATGCTTTAAGAGAAACCACTGCTACGGGCGGAATTCTTTATTCCTGCACCTGTGTAAATTTTACGAGAACAGCAGGCGCTGCACTACGAGCTGCACAAGAACATTGCCTTGCAGCGCCGCGTTACTACGAGTCGGGCGGAAAGTATCCGGACCTCGAAGGATGAGAATGCAGATTTGGCTAAACAACTGGCGGACGCCCAAGGTTGGTTTCCGCCTTCTTCGTCATTAACCAATTTCCGACTTTGAACTTACTGTTAACTTATATTATTATAGGCGCATCCTCTTCCCTTGCTACAGCCTCGACCGAACTTGAGAACCTGCGCTCCTCGTACCAAGATTTGGAGACGAAGCTAAAGGAGGCGGAACTTAAGAAAGAGCAAGCCGAAAAGCAGCTGGCGGAGAAAAACTCCGAGCATGCGAAGGAGAAAGCGGAGCTGAAATTGAAGCTAAACGTTGACAGTGAAACTATCAAATCTCAGCTAAAAGAGCTCAATGGACTCCGGAAGTATATGGAGACCGCAGAACAGCACGCGGGATTTGCTCAATGAGAACATCTTGGGTACCGATACTAGAAACTTGCCCAGATATTTGTTCCGACGCTTTACTTTATGCTTATGTCCTCACTGTTGTGTGCAGAACCGCTTGGGTATTCCGAAGAGCGCCGGAATTTGTTCCCGCGAGATGACCTTCTTCAACTTGCAGGCGATGACTGCAAAGATCTCATCTCCGCCTCCCGCAAGATATGCTATAACTTATCCATCAAGAGGAGTCGTACTTGCGACGTCCGGAAACTTATTGGAAAGATGGATGTTACTGCCGGAGCTGGTAACGGATCCGCAAGCGTCGTCGGCCAGGCGCGGCTGCGATGGCCTTGACCATGTGCCTAGCGCATCATGCGGATCTTGATCTTGATCGGGTAACCACGGGCGTTCCTGCGGATGCGGATGTTAGCGCTCTCCTGGATGCGGTGAGCGGCTACGACACCCGTATCGCGCGTAGGATCCGGCATGAGGAATTCTACGACAAGGTCGTCCTTCTACGCCGACGAGTCCTTAGAAGCGAGAACTTCGGAAGGAACTTGCTGCCAAGGCGCGACCTGCGGAATCCGGAACCCGGTTACTGGACCAGCTCGAAGAATACTCCCCAAGAGGAACCCAAGACCAGCACTGCTGCCTCCGAAGAAAGTGATGAAGACGTGTCTTCTCCGGCCGAAGGCGCCAAGGAACGAGGATCCGGAAGGCAAGACTTCTCCGGCTAAGGGGGAATGAGAACTTTTATTCCTGCGGGAAAAAACAATGCATCATTTTGACCCCAGCGAGGGTTTGTAATAAGACTTTAAATTCTTTAAGTAGCTAGGAGCAGAAACGATTATGCATGGGGCGGAAACACTTTATCCTGCTATCCGTTTAATATTATGCGCATGTTTCGTTTTATGTCGGAAAGCAAGTGCTGACTTCGTTATTTTCCGGCTTGCCCGCTTGACCTTCCACGAGCCGGAAAACCTTAGCCGGAAACGCTCGCCAGCGGCGGCGAAGCCCAATGGCAATCCGTCCATAACCGCGGAAACAAGCCCCCAGGCGTAGGTGCCGGAAATCGCTACTAGGAATCCACGAGTTCGCAACAGATAACAACTTAATCAGAAAACTTAAGCTTACGTCCTAAAGGACGATTTTGAAAATCACAACTTTCATACACGCCTAGGCGGAAATATCCAGCTCTGCGGTTTTAGTCGGAAAAAACATACATGATCTAAAATGAACAAGTAAAGGAGGTAAAAGACTCAAAGAGTGAACCATAAGCTTTATTTCATTGATCATGTATAACTATTACGAGTTTGTAACTCGAAAAAATATTCTAAGTGTAGAAAGGACGTAGCTGTGCTATATTCCAAGGGCGATCTGTTTCATCGTAGATGTCATCCGGATCCTCACGCTTGCGTTTCCGGCGCCAATTAGCGGGTCTATCCCTTAGCTCGCGGAAATCAACAAGGTAGTACGACCCGTTGTGAAGTACTTTGCTAACGACGAAAGGTCCTTCCCATGGGGATTGCAGCTTATGGTCTTTCACTGTCGAAGGCGGAGGACCGAGTCTCCCGCCATGAAGGAGCGTTTCCGGACTCGGCGGCGTGATAACGTCGGAGCCTTTGGCCGATAGATGGCGGATCTTTGGTCCGCTAAGTTCCGAGCTTCCTCGATCGGGTCCACGAGATAGCTGTCCGGCCTCGTCGGCTGTTTCTTCATTGTAGGCGGAAACTCGCGGTGAATCGTGGATGATGTCGGAGGGAGCACGGCTTCGGATCCGTATACCGAGGAAAAAGGGAGTAAACCCTGTTGATCTGGTAGGGGTAGTTCGTAAACTCCACGAAACAGCTTCCAACTCGTCGGCCCAAGCTCCAGGCTGCTCGTCGCGGCGGTCCTTCAAGGCGTGGTTTAATTCCCGATAATATTAGGCCGTTAGCCCTTTCAACTTGACCATTGGACTGTGGATGAGCCACAGATGCGAGGTCCAGTCGTATCCCCATTGTCTCACAATAATCCTTTAATTCTCCTTGAGCGAAGTTCGTGCCATTATCTGTGATTATGCTGTGTGGGATGCCGAATCTCATCACGAGGCTGCGATGACGAATTTTAGTGCCGTAGCACCATCGGCTTTTCTCACGGCTTGGCCTCGATCCACTTGCTTCGAACTTGTCAACGGCGACCAGGAGGTATTCACAACCGCCGGGAGATGATCTTTTCAATTTACCAACCATATCGAGCCCCCGGACCGCAAATGGCCGGGTGATAGGTATGGTCTTCGGCTCTTGGGCTGGAGCGTTTGGTTGAGTAGCGTAGTGTCGACAACCTCGGCAGGTCTTGACTATCTTATCGGCATCTTCTTTAGCTGTGAGCCAATAAAAGCCTAGCCGAAAAGCTTTTGCAACGAGTGATGCGGGAGCGGCATGGTGCCCGCAATCCCTGCGTGGATCTCTCATGAGGATTTCAATGCCATCTTGATTGGAGACGCATTTGAGAAACACCCCTGTTGCGCTTCGTTTGTAGAGCTGTCCATCGACAATTGTGTAGGATCGTGCTCGTCTGATGATCTGGCGCGCGAGGACCTCGTCCTCCGGCAGCTTCTGATCGATGAGGTAGTCCAGGAAAGGCTGTGTCCAAGCCGGAATGGTAGCCAATACCTCTTTAGCCGGAGACAACTGCCACATCCGGGTTTTCCGGGTTAGCGCCCTTCACCGAGGGTATCCGGAGATGCTCTAGGAAAATTCCAGGCGGAATTGGTCTTCTGCCGGATCCGAGCTTGGATAGCATATCTGCCGCTGTATTGTCGTCTCTTCTGACGTACTTGACTTCGTATCCGAGGAAGCACTTGGCGAGCTCGTCAACTTCGTCTCCGTAGGCCGCCATGACGGAATTTACGGCGTTCCGGGTTCCGGCTACTTGTTGTGCCACCAGGTCGGAATCTCCACGGCATATGATGTGCTTGATCCCGATTTCCTTAGCGATGCGCGACCGTGTAGTAGAGCCTCGTATTCCGCCATGTTATTTGTAGCTTCGAAGTGGATGCTGCGGAACATACTGCGAGTTCTTCTCCGGTAGGGGACTTCGGGGTGACTCCGGCTCCTGAGCCTTGATGCTGCTTGGATCCGTCGAAGTGCATGACCCATGTTTCTGGTTCCGGCTCCAGACTTGCATCCGGAGCTTCTGTCCAATCTGCAACGAAATCTGCCAAGACTTGGGATTTGACCGCGGTCCTTGGCTTGTAAGCGATGTCGAAGGCGGATAATTCGATGCCCCATTTAGCTGTTCGTCCGTTGCGTCGGCGTTGTTTGAGAATTGTTGACAGCGGAGCTTTACTCACAAGCTCATTATTGGGTGCTCTTGAAAGTAGTGTCTCAATTTCCGGCTGCCTAGGAATACTCCATAAGCTAGCTTCTGAAAGTGAGGGTATCTTTGCTTTGACTCCGTCAGCACCTCGCTTATGTAGTAGACAGGTCTTTGGACGTCATATTCATGACCTTCTTCCTTTCGCTCCACCACGATGACGAGGCTGACGACCTTGTTGGTAGCCGCCAGATAAAGGAGCATTGGCTCGACTCTACTTGGGGCTGCCAAGATAGGTGGGGAGGTTAGTATTTCCTTCAACCCACGGAGAGGCTGCGTCGGCTGCG
This sequence comes from Lolium rigidum, assembly GCF_022539505.1. Lineage (NCBI taxonomy): Eukaryota > Viridiplantae > Streptophyta > Magnoliopsida > Poales > Poaceae > Lolium > Lolium rigidum. Next base: position 17,995,414 of record NC_061508.1, on the reverse strand, counting down.
TCGTCCCAGCACAAATTTGTACGTTTTCTTCAGCAGCTTGTACAGAGGTAGCGCCTTCTCGCCAAGACGGCTAACAAACCTGCTGATTGCTGCAACGCAACCAGTTAGTCGTTGCACATCTTTGAGACAAGTTGGCCGTTTGATACACAGGATTGCCTTGATCTTTTCCGGGTTCACCTCAATGCCTCTGTGAGAGACTATGAAGCCAAGGAGTTTTCCGGCGGCACGCCAAAAACGCACTTCAGCGGATTCAACATCATCTTGTACCTGCGGAGGTTGTTGAAGGTTTTACGTGAGGTCGGCTGATCAAGTCGGATCCTTTCCGGGTCATGACCGCGATGTCGTCGACGTAAGCGTGCACGTTCCGGCCAATTTGGTCCTTCGAGGCACCGCTGCATCGTACTGTCTGGTAAGTAGCACCTGCATTTTTCAAACCAAAAGGCATAGTAACATAGCGAGTAAGTACCAAACGGGGTTATGAATGAAGTCGCCTTTTGGTCGGATTCCTTCATCCGGATCCGATGATACCCGGAATACGCATCAAGAAAACACGGAAGTTCCGCCCCGCCGTCGAATCAATGACTTGGTCAATGCGCGGCAAGGGGAACGGATCCTTCGGGCAATGTTTGTTCAAGCCGGAGTAATCGATGCACATTCTTAGTATTTCGGTGTTCTTTTTGGGTACAAGGACGGGATTCGCGACCCAATCGGTGTGAATAACTTCTATTACAAAACCTCGCTTCTAGTAACTTTGCTAGTTCCATTCCTATGGCGCGGCGCTTCTTGTCTCCAAAGCGTCGCATAGCTTGCTTCACTTGGTTTAGCCCCGGATTGATGTTGAGGTAGTGCTCGGCGAGTTCCCTAGGTACTCCGGACATGTCGGAAGGTTGCCATGCGAAGATATCCATGTTAGCGCGGAGGAACTCGACGAGCGCGCTTTCCTATTTAGGGTCCATGTTTGCCCCGACCGAAACCTGTTTGGAAGAGTCACCCGGAATAAGGTCATGCTTCTTAGTTTCTATCGCGGGCTTGAAGGAGGTTTTTCGCTCGGAGATCTGCTTCTTTGTGGTCCGCATCTCGGTCGGATCCACCGCGGCTCGTAGCCTTTCAGCTCTTCTCCGGAGATCACGGACTCTGCAAAGGCAGCTTCGCCCAGCTCGCACTCATGAGCCTTTTTGTAGTCTCCGGTTATGGTGATCATACCATTAGGACCCGGCATCTTGAGCTTGTTGTAAATGTAGCACGCTCTTGCGTGGAACTTGTGGTAGGTGGGCCTGCCGAAGATGACATGGTAGGAGCTCTTGAAGGGCACAACTTCGAACGTGATCTTTTCTTCGCGGAAATTGTGAACATCGCCGAAAGCCACGGGGAGTGTGATGCTGCCAAGGGAGTTCGCCTTCTTACCCGGAACCACGCCGTGAAACTCAGTCGTGCTGTGTTTGAGCTGTTCCTTGGTGAGGTTCATCCGCTCCAGAGTCTCCAGGTACATGATGTTCAAGCTGGCTCCGCCATCCATGAGGCACTTGGAGAAGTCATACCCGTCTATGCGGGGACTCACAACCAAGGCGTAGTATTCTTTTGGCACGGAGGCGGGATGATCCGCCCTGTCAAATGTGCACGGAACTTCCGACCACCTGACATACTGCGGCACAGCCGGAACTGTGGCGTTCAGGAACCGGGTAGCTGATTTTGTAGCGCGGACTGTGGGGGTTCCGAGGAAGGTGTGGTAAGCCCCCACGCTCTTCTTCTCGAAGGGGTTGGATTTTCCTGCGGTTCCGGCTTTGGGATCCGGCGAGTTATCATCCTCGTCCATCGCCTCGGAACTGTCCTCCTCCTTGTCCTTGTTCTTGCCCTTGCCTCCTTTGCCGCGTGGGCGGTGCTTCCGGGCTCGCTTGTATCCTGCCTCCGGGTCATTCTTGAGGTCGTTGACCCACTTGCAGTTGCGGTTGGTGTGAGTGGACTTCCCCGTAGCCGGATCCAAGTGGGCCGGGCAGGGCATGTCTCGCGTACTCCTCGTAGGTTTGCGGGGCGCGGGATCCGCCGGCGGTGACCTCGGTGCCATGCTGCGCGACCCTGCCGGCTCCGCCTCCACGGCCGCGTCCTCTTCCGCCTCCCCGAACCTCCGCGTTGGAACGCCATGGCGACCATCTCGGATCCGCCACTCTTCCGGTCATCGGGGTTTTTGCGTTTGTGGCCGCTATTGTTACCGTTATCGCGGTTCTTCTTCTCGCTGGTGCGGGGGATTGCTTGTAGCTGCGATGTCACCGCCCGCGTCGTCATCGGCGGCAGTGTGATCACTGGCGATGGAGATCATCTCATCCAGAGTCAGTTTGTTGGCGTTAGCCAAACATGTAAGCTTATGTCTCAGCAATCCTCCTCTCTGCAGTCCACCAATAAAGGCGTACATGGCAGTGGTGTGATCGACGTTTTCGCACTCGTTCCTGCATGCCAACCATCGTGTGAGGAAGTTTCTTGAGGTTTCTCCCTTCTTCTGGATACAAGCTTGTAAGTCGCTTGCTGTGGCGGGTCTTTTGTAGGTGCCCCTGAAGTGTTTCTCAAAAGCGGTCTTCAGGTCGAACCAGCAAAAGATGGAGTTCTTCTCGAGGTCGCTGAGCCGGATCCGGGCTGGTCCTACAAGGTACAAGCTGGAGCATGCGGCGGCGATGTTAGGGGTTCCTCCGGCGAAGGTTACTGCATTGTAGTAGTCCTCAATCCAGGTATCCGGCCTTTCGGTGCCATCATAATGCTTCAGATTTCCGGGTAGCTTGAGGAGCTCCTTGGCTTTGGTTCTTCTCGAATCATTCCGCCAAAGCACTTCGGACCAATGTAGTCGGTTACGTACTCGTTGAGGCGGTCCCGCGCGTCGCGCGAGCCGTGGCGTGGAGATTTTGAGCGAGAGCGAGATCTTCGGCCGCCGCCTCCGCCTCCACCTCCGCCACCACCGCTAGGTGGAGGTGAGGAGACCTGCGAGGTGGTCGGTCTCGCTTTCTTGCTTCCGGCTTCGATTCTCCTCGCCCCTCTCGGTGCGACTCCGGCTCCTATGGCTGCCTTCGCCGTGGCGTTGGCTGCCTTGGTCGTGCCGGCGGGGCTCCGGGTTATGGCTTCGGCGAGGCTGCGGGTCGCGACTACGGCGAGGTTCCGGGTCGCGCTCCTCATTCCGACTCCTCCGGGCTCCGGCTCCTGAGGGATGTTCTGGTTCCGGCGCGGTTCCGGCGAGCGCTCCCTGTTTTCGTTTCTTGGCAGCACGTTGTCGCGGATAACGATTCCACCATGCCCCTGGGGCCTGGTGTTTCCGGCTGGACTACGGCGGCGAGGGGGTCGCGGGTAACCATTAGGCGGAGGAGAGGGGTTCCGGTACTTCTCACGTCCAGAGTACATTGCATCCTTTCCCTTTCTTGGATCTGACGGTGGCGTCTTTGACGGTACGGGGATAGGATTTGGGTGTTCCACGACTTTCCTTCGCGTTCCGAGGATCCGGTGCGTGATTCATCATCGGGGTGGCGATTGACACGGGCGTCCTTCGCGCGGTAGATACACATTGATCCGGATTGGATTCCAACCTGCGCGAAGTGTCGGCCTTGCTCTGCTGCTTCACTGCTTGAAGCAACGAGCGTGCGAACGAATTCGATGTCAATCTCCTCGTTCTTCTTCTTTAAGATCTCAGCAGCCTTCTTCATATTGTCCTTTGGAGTTGCGAGCGGCTGCTGTACTGTGGGGGTGGCGAAGGTAATCTCGCGGGGAGGGATGGCTTCACGCTCGATCCTAGCTTCCTCCTCTTCGACGAACTTTACCTTGGCCTCCCGGTGCTTCTCAAGCTCCACGACCTTTGCAAGAGATTCATCGACCTCGCGGTCCTTCTTCTTGAAGTGTTCCACGAAGTTGGCTGCTTCGTCCTCTCGTCCGGCATCGCAGCTGCGGTATTTGCGAACTTTTTGGCGGTAGCTAGCATCTCCTGTCTTGTTGCTTCTAGAGCTTCCGGATCTGCGGCATCATCGGGGGTTATTGGTTTATTGAGGACACCGAGACTTTGCGACCAGGTCCATGCGTGCTTGTTCGACCAGCTCTTCCGGAGACAGGACATCCTCGGGGGGACGGATCCGATCTAGCGGAGATCCGACATTGGACGGTCCGGGGTCGGAGGCGGTGTTTTCGTCTTCACCTTCCTGCTCTTCCAGCGGTGCCACGGTTGCGAGGACCTGCTTAGGTAAGGCGGAATCGACCTCAGGCTGATCGTCGCGGCCGTACTCCTCAAGCTTTCGGACGAAGTCATCAGATTCCATGGACGCGGTATCACCGGAGATTGGGCTCAGGTTGCCCAAGATCGACTCTTCACCCGGAGCTTTGCTTTCTCCGACAAGCTGAGCCTGACCCGGATCTGCGACGTTTTCCGGTGCCTCTTCCTGCTCAGGACCAGCTCCGATCGCTTGAGGGGCGGTTCCGGCGGTATGGGCCAAGAAGTGTACGAAGTGACACCTTTGCTTCTCTAACACCCGGGAAACCCGAGGCGGATCTGCATTGGTCTTCCACCTTTGTTTCCTGCTCGGGGGCGGATTGGGTGGGCTTTGATTTTTCCGGATCTAAGGCGGAATCCTCACTAGGAAGTTCCGAGCGTCTCGGATCGGATCTTCGCGGCTGCGTCCCTGCTCGGCGGCGGTCGCGTCGGCGCTACTTACCAGTTGGTTTCCATCGGAATCGACGGTTTCCCCGATGAAGATGTGTATGCCGCCAACTGGGACGATGGAGAGCTTGATGGGGTCGGTTTTAGCCGGAATCCAGCACTCATCCGGAGGGACGATCGGCAGATTTCCGGCGTAGAGGACTCGCCCCACGGCGATGGTGTCGTCGTAGCTTCCCATGGCGGAACCCTCCCGGTTCCGGCCTCCGGACGCCACAGGCCCCACGGTGGGCGCCAACGCGTCGTTGCCTAATCGACGGTACCTCGGAGGAGGGATCCTCACGAGGGGAGAAGAAGTAGGGGCCATAGGGCGGAGTGCACACGGGACGGTGGTACGCGAGTTACCCAGCTTCGGAACACCCGCACGATGACGGGGCCCTACTGCTGCTTGTGCCGGAATTATCCGGGCGCTTTCGCGTTGTTACAATGAGTTGTGGTTGTGCCTCTAGGGCTCCCGGGATCCGGCTTATAAAGGCGCACGGATCTAGGGTTTACATGGAGAGTCCTAGCCGGATTACGGATAGCCTAACTACGGTACAATATCTTGCCGTGCACGTCACGGATCCGCCTTCCATATACGTCGTCATTGGATCCGGGTCCCTCATGGGCCTCCATGGATCCGGGTTACTTCTATGTCGGTACGGATCCGGCCTGCCGATCCTGGGCTGGACTTCTCCCTTCATGATCAACAGCAACTGGGCCGCCCGATGGGCCACATGCCTCATCACCGTCTGTGGGCCACCCGGGCTTGCCGGATCTAGGCACTGTCGATGGTACACCTATGAAGTATACCCACAACAGCGGTCGTGGTCGTGGCCGCGGCAGAGCTGCATGCTCGCCGTCGCCTGCGACACCATCGTCTTCATCGTCGGACATGCAGGACGAGGAGGGCCCCGTCCTGATCGAGTTCGTCGTCGTCCTCAAGGGCGACCCACACGCCATCCAGAGGCTGTCAGACGCCTTCGCCGACTTCGTCCCCGGCGACGGGCGCCCGGGCTCGCTGCATCTGCGGGAGGCTGCCTGTGGCTACTGCCGGTAGATCGTCGACGTGATCTACGACGCGCGCGACAAGATGTAACTCTACATCGGCTGGGAGAGGTTCACGCGCTGCCACCGCCTCCAAGACGGCTTCGTGCTCGTGTTCTCCTACTTTGGCGACAGAGACATGAGCGTCAAGGTGTTCGACAAGACGAGTTGCCGCCAGCACTACCACGGTGACAGCGCCGAGGAGTACAACGACTGACGAGTGTTGTTTCTTTGCAGCGAAAATATGCACGGAGGTTTCTGGTTGAACCTTCACCAGCTGGATTTTCCAGTTTAGGTGACTGGGTGTGCCCTTGAGTGTTCTTTCTTGGCAGCGAACAGACGAAACCTTCGATGTCCGACCTAGTTAGGTTTAGTTTTTTTGCAATGTTTATATTTGTATCAACCATGGTTCAAACTATGTATTAGTTTGTGGAAAATCATGTTCCAAATTATATCTTCATGTAAACCATGTTCCCAATTATGTATTAGTTTGTGGAATATTTCTCCTCTTTATTAAAATAAAAATATAAAAAAAATATTTTAATGTTTGGGGGCGGTGTTTGGGGACGAGGCTGAGAAGCGACATCCCCAAACACGACATGAACAAAATACGTCCCTCAACCGCTCAATCCGGCGCCGTTTGAGGGTTGGGGAACGCGACTGGAGATGCTCTAGTTCAAGTAAGTTTGTACGAGCCACCTGCCTACGTGCTGTAGTGCTCTACGGGAGTAAATGATAAAAAAAAACTACCATAATTGTGCCAAAGGTGATACAAAACTAGCAAATGTGTTTGTTTTGTAAATGACTACCATTATTGGGGCATGTTCGCGACGAAGAGCACTAATTTTTCAATTTACGCGTTTTAATACAGTTTCTGGCAGCTGGGACCCACTGTCAGATCCTACTTGGCAAAAACAAATGACCTATTTCTGCTAATTTTACATGAAACCCCCTAACCTTCCTTTTCCAAACTCAATCAAGTCTCAGTCTCCTTCCCCCTCCATTCACCATGGGGCTTCTCCTGCAGCTCCGCCAGCGAAGACCGGCGCCCTGCTGGAGCTCGCCCGACGGCCGTCGGAGCTCGCCGCGGCCATCCCTGCCCTAGCTCGCCCGCATCTGCTCGCGCGTGCGGCGTGCCCTGCTGCGGCCGCGCGTGCCCCTGCCCGTTCGCGGCCCGCCTGGTTGAGCTCGCCGGCGCCCGCCCCATGCCCGGTCAGCTCCAAGATCGCCGCCCCGCGTCCGCCTGCCTACGCCTGAGCTCACCGCCCGCCCCGTGCCCGAGCTCACTGCCCGCCCCGCGTCCGCCCTTCTGCGCCCGCTCAGACCCGCCGTCCGCTACCAAGCACGCCGCCGCGCCTTTCCGTCCACAACTGCACCAGCAGCACACCCACGCCGCGTCTTCTCTCCGATTCGCGCAAGCTGGGAGGCCGGGAATCGACCGCCCCGACCCCATCTTCTCCGCCGTGACCGAAGCAATTCGTCGTCGATTCGGTCGCTGCGCATCCCCTTCGAGCTCCCCGTCGCCTACATCCGCTCCAGGGTGAGCACAAGGTCCTCCTGGACCCCTCCATTCCCTCCCTCTCGCCCTGCAGCACGCCTGCGCCGTGCACCTCCGAGCGCCGCCGCGGTTGCGCGTCGCCGGTCACGCTCCGCCGTCGATGGCCGCGGACTCGTCACGTGTGAGCGTCCTCCTGGTGCAACGAGCGGCAGCCTCGTGTCGCACCGGAGACGGCCGCGCGCGGACGGTGCACCGGCGGCCTAGCTCGTGTGGGGCGTTGTGCAGAGGAAGGAGAAGACCCTCTCCGTTTTTTAATGGGAATTTCTATTTTTATTTTTTTATGTGGGCAAATGGATCTGTGTGACACCAAAATATATCCTGAGGTTATATTTGCAAAATTCACACAGGTGGGCCCGAATAGTCAGAAAATGGTTTAACACGTCTAAATAATGAAATCAGTGCTCCGCGTTATAGACATGCACCAATAGTGGTAGTCATGTGACAAAACGAACACATTTGGTAGTTCCGTTTCACCTTTGGCACAATTGTGGTAGTTTTTTGTCATTTACTCACTCTACGGAGAACCACTTTTAAACTAGAAAGCATATACACTTGGTACAGAAAACATTTTGAAATGCTAAAAGAATCTGAATAGAAATTTAATGTGTACATGTCGACATTATGTGTATGCACGCCAAGTTCTGCGGAAGATTGACCTTTTTTTGTGCCGTGTGCGAAAATGATAAAAATAATCTCTTGTGAAAAGTTTATTTTAAACCCTAAAATTTGTCTTTTTCCCACACGACACAAAAAATGTTAGTTTTGCACGAAACGACTTTAGAAACACACATGATTTGAGATGTACACGTTTATGTTTTGTTCAGAATTATTTAACATTTTATATTATATTTAAAAATTATTTTTAAAACCAGGAGCATATGCTCCCATGTAAAAAAACCCGCCTCGTCTTTTTTTTGAGAGGGTAAAACCCGCCTCGTCTGTGTTCTAGGCCTAGTATTATTAGGTTTGTTCTTGATCATACTGTAGACCCGTTCAGAAACGCTCCGCTCCGTGCATTTAGAGCATCTCCAACAGAGGCTCTAAAATTAGACGCTGTAAAAGTTGTTTGCAGCGCGCTCAATCTGGATATAGCGCGCGGCGTCGACACGAGCTTCACCGGAGGCTCTATTTTACAGCGCAACTAAGAAGGCAAAAACGCGCCCTTCAGCAGAGGCTGTAAAATAGAGCTCCACAGACAAATTTCTTCAACATACATACAACAAACAAGATCAAACACCCACAAATAAATCAAAAAAAATCAACTAAATTAATATGAATTATCCATCTAGCTAGAAATTGATCTAGCTAGCAAGCTAGCAATCGAATCCCGTCCGTGCTTGCGCACAGAGATCAGTCCATGCGTGCGCGGCCGCAGCAATGGAGTCCGGGCGCGGCCGAAATCGAGTTTAGCTAGCTACAGCAATTGAAATCGAGTCCGTGCAATTGAAATCGAGTTTAGCGCGACGGCCGACGGAGCTCGCAGCCTCGCAGCGCGACGACCGGCGAAGCTGGCAGCCTTGCAACAGGCCGGCGGAGCTCGCAGCGCGGCGGCCGGCGGAGCTCGCAGCGCGACGGCCGGCGAAGCTCGCAGCCTCGCAGCGTACCGGCGGAGCTCGCAGCGGCCGGCGGAGCTCGCAGCCTCGCAGCGCGGCGGCCGGCGCAGCTCGCAGCGGGCCGGCGGAGCTCGCAGCGCGGCGGCTGATGGAGCTCGCAGTGAGGCCGGTGGAGCTCGCAGCGCGGCGGCCGGTGGAGCTCGCAGCGCGACGGCCGGCGGAGCTTGCAGTGAGGCGGCCGGCGGAGCTCCTCGTCACGCGAGAGACATTTCAGAGCGGTTTTTTTTTCGCGCGATGGGAAGGATCGCGGTTTCAGCTTACAGATACCATAGCGCAAAGTACCGCGCACTAAAATATTTACAGCGCGATCTATTTTACAGCGTCTGCTGGAGGACGAAAAATGCATCCGGCGCTGCATATTGACGGTTATTTTAGCGCAGCGCTATTTTAGAGTCTCTGTTAGAGATGCTCTTACTTCGATCCGCTCAGCTCCAAAGGGAGCTCCTATAGCCCGCTTTAAGCGGGAGCAAGTCTCCCTCCCGCCTGAAGCACTGGCTTATGGGCCTCCCGGCAGCGGTCCAACAAAAGGTACTCCCTCTTTTTTCGTTATCTTTTTTCTTTTTTTTTTCATTTGTAAAGCATTTTAAATCTCAAGTTTTAGAAAACCAAACATTTTTCAAAATTATTTTAAAAAAGTATACATTTTTAAGACTGAACATTTTTAGAATGAAACAAATTTCAAAGTGAACATTTTTTAAAACTGAACTTTTTCAATATGTTAATTAATTTTAATTTGAACAAATTTTGAATCTAAACAAATTTCGAAGTTGACAAAAGTTCAAAAATTAAAATCTGAACAAATTTTAAAAAAAATCGTAATATGAGCAAATTTTGAATATAAACAAATTTCATAGTCTGAACAAACTTCGAATGTGAACAAATTTCGAAATTTGAAAAAACCTTAAATCTGAAAAAAAAATCGACAAAATTCGAAACTGAAATGGTTTATAAGATGAAAAGGTTCGAAATAAACTGAACATAAAACCGTTCAAAAAACTGAAATCGGAAAGAATGGAAAAAAACGAAAAAAGGGAACGTGAAGCCTGAAGGAGAGGAAGCAGTCTCCCTCTCGTTAGATGGCCCCGGCCAGAACTGCTTTCCCCTAAGCGGCCTCCCACGTATGCTCGGCTGCAAACGATTCACGCTCTTCCGATCCAGACGAGAGAGCCAGCAGCGTTCGGGGACGCTCCGCTCCGTTAGAGCACGGGCTGCCAGTCTACTCCAGCTGAATGGATCCGTTCGGCAGGTCAAAAGCCTGGTGGGAGCTCAAGGCTAAAGGGCTTTGAGCCCGGTAGTACTACTTAGGCAGCTAGGCTATGTTTTAAAGCCGATCGGAGTAACATGGCGTTCTGGAGTATTCCTTTTTCTTTACACGGCAGCAAGCCAACAAGCTCAAGGCTTCTCGCGGTTACTCGCGATTCTGGATTGCCATGGATTTTGTGTTGGGAGATTCAGTTGTTGAAAGAGCTATGACCTGTTCCTATACCATGGATTTATCTTCTTCTTATTCTTCTTCCATATTGGCAATGTCCTTGCTGTTAGCTATAGCTAATATGCAGAAAGCAAGATGGCAAAAGCAGAGTGCCTAATCCTGATTATATAAAGTGACTAACTAATGAGCAAATCCTAATACGAGTAGGTTCAGGGCACAGTAGCAAACATACGAGTACAGTTATTCCCATTATTAGGATCGAATTGCTTTGCATATGGTTCTGAATTTGCACTGTGACTGAAACCGATATTACACCAGTATGAAATGATCGATCTTTAGATCCTATGCTAAACGGGTGGTCAAGGAGGTATAGAAAGCTGGGTTAGGAGCACACCGGATCTGGGGAAGTGTATGTAGACGACTCGTCGACTGGGGAAGCTCAGCTGCTAGGAGGACATAGGCGGGAGTACCTTCTGTTAGCTCGGATAATTCGCAGATGTCGGCAGACACATAGACGGCGCGGCCGTCGCGGAGGGCGGCGCCGAGGAGCCCGTCCTTTTCGGCGGGTTCCAGGATTGCCTCGGGGCCGAGGTCGATGATACGCACGCGCCAACCTCCGGATCGGAGCAGCACAACCACCAGGTGCCTGGCCATGAATCCCCGTCCGCCGGTCACCGCGCACCACCGTAGTGAGGCCATGCCCGAGCGAGCGAGCTAGTAGTATACTCTGTAAGTGCGATCGAACTTCAGGTACCTGTGCTCCTTTGCGTGCGTGTGTATATATATAGACTATTTCACCGTGCAAGGCGCAGGCGGGGCAGGTCGGTCTAAGATAAGGACTTCGATGGCTAACCAAATGGATGATACTATATACTATGTATACTTAGAGCAGGTTTAACAGACCCCGTAAAAGGGGCAAACCCGTATAATAACCGCCGATTTGAGGGTTTCGCGTCTACCCGGCCGTCTAGCACGCCCCGTAAAAACGGCCCCCGCATCGATTTTTCCTGTTTTCGACTACGGGGCGGGTCGTCGCCCCTACTTGTGCGGGGTGGGAGCGGGGATAGTGGGCGAAACCACTATCCCAATTCCGAAAGCGCGCGCGGACATTTCGATTGTCCCCATCCTTCTTCCCCGCGCGCCGCCGCAGCCACCCGCGCGCCGCCGCCGGAATCCGTCGGATCCGCGGCCCTCCGCCGTCCGCCGAGCCGCGCCGAGCTGCGCCGACGCCCGCCGCACCTCCGCCGCACCCCGGCCGAAGTTCCGCGTCCCTCCGCGCGCGCCGCCGCCGTCCGGCCCGTGGTCTTCTCCGCCGTTTGTCGCCGGTGAGTATTCCGCCGCGTTCTTGCTCGTTGCCGCCGGTAAATTGGTCGGATTTCGGGCTGATCTATGGTTCCCCGTGGTAGATGGCTTCGGAGGATGTGCACATGGCGGATTTGGAGGCGACGTCGACCGATTGGTCGTCGTCGGATTCGGATGATTCCGACATCGACGAGTTGCTCAACGACGCCGAGAAGCAAATGGAGGACCGCTTGAAGCTGCTGGATCAGCGGAAAGGATCCGTGATGGGGCGTATGTGCATTCCGCGGAACCGCGCGCTCGGCCACGAACAGCTGATGCAAGATTACTTCGCCGAGGTACCGACCTATCCTCCCCGCCTCTTCCGTAGACGGTACCGAATGCGTAGGTCTTTGTTCGAGAGAATCGTCAAAGATTGCGAGGCAAATTGCGATTATTTCAAGCAAAGAAGAAATGCTGCCCAAGTCATGGGATTTAGCCCATATCAAAAAATTTCTGCCGCCATGAGGGTTATTGCATACGGTATACCAGCAGATTATACCGACGAGTACCTGCGCATTGGTGTGCAAACAACCACGGATTGCGTGCGTATGTTTGCCAAGATGGTGATCAAGTTGTATGGAGAGAAGTATCTCCGAGCTCCAAATGAGGATGATACAAAAAGGCTCATGGAGATCAATGAAAAGAGGGGGTGGCCGGGGATGCTTGGTAGTTTGGATTGCATGCATTGGACATGGAAAAATTGTCCAAAAGCATGGCATGGAATGTATTGTGGCAAAAGCCGCGATGCTACCATTGTTCTTGAAGCTGTGGGCTCTCAAGACTTATGGATTTGGCATGCTTTTTGGATTGCCGGGGACACTCAACGACATCAACATCTTGAATAGATCCCCTTTGTTTGCAAGACTAGTTAGGGGTGAATCTCCACCTTGTAACTACAAAGTTATGAACAATGAGTACACCATGGGGTACTATCTCACGGATGGTATTTACCCTAACTATGCAACCCTTGTCAAGTCCATAAAAGAGAAAAAGGACAGGGCTTTGACAAGAAAGGAAGCTTGCTTCACCAAAAATCAAGAGGCATGCCGCAAGGATATTGAGAGAGCTTTTGGTGTCTTGCAAGCAAGGTTTGCAATTGTCCGGGGTCCTGCTAGGTTTTGGGACAAGGAAACTCTTGTTGATGTCATGACATGTTGTGTGATTCTTCACAACATGATCATTGAAGATGAACGCGGTTTGAACTTGCCGTGTTTCTATGACAATGTTGGCACCCGAGTGCAGCCCGAGAGGAACCCTGATCGGATTGAAGCTTTTCTTGCAGCTCATCGAGGCATTGAAAATGCCGAGACTCATCACCAGCTCACCCAAGATTTGATTGATCACCATTGGCAGTTGCATGGCCAATGATTTATTTCCTATTGTTGTATGTGTTAAACATTCATTTCCTATTGTTGTATGTGTGAAACATTTGTTTTTTATTTGTTTAATTCTTGTTGACATTTCCGAAAAACATTATTGTAATAATTATGACGATTATTGTGTGATGTAAAACATTTATTTTATGTGAATGGTGTGTTGGTTCTAATATGCAATTTGTCAAAAACCCTGTTTTGAGGGGTTGAAAACTCGGACGAGCTAGCAGACCCCGTATACCCACCCCGTAAAACAGAATATTCTGTTTTAGGGGGTGGGTATACGGGGTCTGCTAGCTCGTCCGAGTTTTCGGCCGGCGAAAACCCGATACAGGGCCCTCTACTCGCGTTATACGGGGCGAAATTATACGGGGCCTGTTAGACTTGCTCTTATACTATATATCTACACTACTTAAAAAGGAGGAATATGTTCCGTATTCTGCCTACCTCTCACTACAACCTACCCTTTCGTCGTCCAACTATTCGTCGCTGCCTTTTGGTCCCACCTGTTTTTTCCACCAGCGTGACATGAGCGGTTTTCCCGTTCCTCTCCGCATCTCCCTCTCGTCCTGCAGTTTCCTCTCACCCCGCAGAACCGAAGTCTAGGGTTCCGTTCTCCTAGGCTAGGCCGCCGCCTGACCATCGTGCTCCCTCTCCCTGCTCTCGCATTGCTCAGCTGATGTCCGCGTCGCCATCCCTATATCCGCTAATCCGCTCCACTTACACCACCCAAACCCTAGCCCGCCCACCTCTCCCCTCCACCTCCACTCCCCTCCGCATCGATGGTTACTTGCTCACCGAAGCCCACGTAGAGGAGGCGCCGCCTAGCTCACGCGAGGATGCTGGAGCGGTTGGCCTCCATCGCACGCCGCCACGAGCCCACGACCCAGTCCTCCCCTCTCCTGCCGTGACGAGTGAGAGCTCGTATGGAGGACGACGGCAGGGCGCCCACATCATGTGAACCAAGCGCCGCCGAAGACGGCCAGGACTCTGTGCTATTCATGGCCACCACCGTCGTCCGCTCTCCGGAACTGGGCAGAGAAGGCCCGATCTCGGCCTGCAGGGGCCTGGATCCGAGAGACCCCCTTTGAATTTTTCATTTGATTTTTTATCACTTAAAACAATCCGATTTGTTTCTGCTGTTTTCGTAGAGTCTTGTTCTATGGTAGCATTGGTGGCCTAGATGGAAGCAGTAAGCACGAGAGATGGACAGAGAGCCGGCAGAAGGACCTGCAGATGTCGTGGTTCTCTTGGACAATCACAAATTTCAGCAGGCACAATAGGATGAAGCACTACTATGATGTATTTGTTTTTGGTGCGTACAAATGGTGACCCTTTGTCCTCTTCGCTTACTACAAGCTGTAGCTTCAGAAATCTTTCAGAATGTTTTGTTTTGGTAACATCGGTGACTTTGATGCAGGTGTGTTCTTAGTATTCCCAAGGGGAGTAACATGGAGCACTTATGAATTTACCTAGGACTCACACAACCTCCCATATGGTTGGAGCCCATCTTCATGGCAGTTGTTTGCCAAACCCAAAACACGTTTTTGTTCTGGAGGAGAGCACATATTGATAGCTAGCTCACATTGGATTGTTCACTAATCTTGCTGTAAGCATATTTGAGCTGTACTTACAATACAGGCTGGATTTTCTTAGTGTAAGCATATTTCAGTTGTACTTAAAATTCATTTTGCATTTGTTTGTAGTGAGAAGGCAGGGTCTTTGTATTATTTTCATTCAGTTTTTTACTACCCATAAGCTCCATCATCGAAGTTGCAGTAAGAATTTGTACTTGTTAGTCGGCCGATGATCATGGTGTTTCGACTTGTAGACTCGAGAATGGTTCATGAATAATCACAATTTCTAAATGTCATTGTTCGTGAATTAACCTTTGGCTCCGAATAATTAGAGGGTCAATTTTGTACACTCTTGTTTGCTTTCATAGTACATGCCTTTAATTTTGGTTTTACTGTTCATGGAGATTTCAGGATAGGGGGCAGCGTCGCAGGGGTCATGAACAATGACAGGTGAGGCTATTGAGTTTATTTTTTTAGTTCGTTTCAGAGAATCCCATGTTAATTTTACATTGGATTTTGGCAGGTGATTCTGTTTGTGCTTGTGTTGAGGTCAACATCACTTACACTTGCGCTATTTTCAAGATAAAGGGGAAAAGGACTGGTACTTATGCTATGGTCGAAATTAAATTGCACATAACTCAGTTCAGTGACTAGGCGAATCCATTAGCTGCTTAAGAGACTTATGTAATTTGCACACTAATATTTTCTGCCCTGTTAGTATGTTAGTAGTACATATAATAATCATTGCAGGATATAGGTCGTTTCTGAAATTTAAAACTATTAATTATCCAGCAATGAATGTTAAGAAAATATCTTCATGATATGTACATGCTATTGTCAGCAAGTTGTTCTTTTGTTTATAACTCAAAATCAGTTGTAGATGCTATTTTAGGGACCTTTTCCTAACCACTCAAATCAGTTGCTATTACTCTAAAAGTAAATCACAAAAGAGTGTTGCAAAGATGTTGTATTCAAACCTATAAAGGAAATAAGGATGCGATTTGCCAAACCTTTAATATTTAGTAGATAAATTATATGTGACATACTAATTGAAAATAATGTGTGCTGTGTTTTTGGAATTATTGTTCGACAAGTGGTTAATGAACACCAAGCTTCCAAACGATCCTTGATGATCCTTATGTGTCCTGTTATTGGCATCTTTCAAAATGTAATTGCTGGCTCTATATAGGCCCGTGTCTTTTTTGTGTGTGAAATAGTAAGTAGTTCACTATCAGGTGCATACATGTGTAATACAAATTGAGTTAATTAATTTAGTGCTTTTGATTATGCCGTATATATAGGTCCAGGACTTTTTCGTGTGTAAAAACTAGGTAAAATTCGCTTTTATAAAACTAGGTAAAATTCGCTTTTATTTATTTTAGTTTTGAAGCATCGTCCACTGATGCTTATTTATCAGAGCTTCAGATGAAATTGCGAGATATCTTCAGAGCCATCTATTATTACACTAAAATAGACAGGTGGTTTCTCTTCACCATTGGCTACGGATAAGTGGTACATATCTGTTATTCTTTATCATTAATATAGTGATTACAGAAATGCATGTCTCCTTTTTATTACATTTTGCACTTGATGTTCCCAGTATCCTACATATCGTTTTCATGTAGTGCTACTTCTGTATCCTCAACGGGACAACATTATTGATTCTGAAAGCTACACTTCATGGCAAAAATGTATGGAATTATGATCACTGTCTTGATTTATTCAGTGTGCTAATGAATGAACTAGAATGCTGCTTGTTGATGTTCTGCTTGTTTGATTTGGTGGCTCAGAGTTACTTGCTTCTGATATTTTGTTCTTGGGATATATGGTAATGATAATTTAATTTTGTCACACTGTTCTGGACTGGATATGTGATTTGTGGAGGGCAAGTTGTATAGTTCTTCAACAGAGGGGCTTCTTTACAGAGCCCAAGAACACTAAATTGTGATGTAATTACCTGCTAAGATATACTGTACTACTTAAAGGAGGGAGATTGGGGATTTCTCAATGCTTGTCTTGTTGCCTGTGTGCATTGCTGTCTGCTACCGTGTCGCTTGATGTTCCGAAGCAAAATTTTAATAATCTAATCATTTTCTCTTGGAGGTTTGGATAATTGGATAGTGTCGGTGATTGATTGTGGATTGTTTGGATTGTTTTGGCCATTCTGATTAGATTGATGACAAAGAGAGCAATAGTTTCTTTGGAGTATAGCAGTTGTAGTTAAGAGAACGCCAGTCTAGACCTCTGTCTAGCCTAGCAAATTTGGATCACAGGAGACTTGCAAAAGTAATCGAGTACAGGTTCCTGGAAATATTTCCAGATAAGTTTGAGTCAATAATTAGCCGACGACTCATTTGTACTATTTTCAGGAAGCTACAAAGATGGCTATTTTTACTTTGCCCTTGTCAAAGCATGTTTTATAGCTCTACAGCTTTAAGTTATAAAGTGGAAGGAGTAATATTGCCGTTGTCAAAGCATGATTTACAGCTCTATTCCAGCTTTAAGACAGAAAGTGGAAGGAGTAACATTGCTACTATTTTTAGATTGTTTCCTGTTGGAACTTGTGCGCTGATCGAAGGTACCATTTTAGGCAAGAAGGTTGTGGAGCAGAGGCTTTGATTCATTCAGGTAGACACTAGAATAGATGATCACCAGGTACTATCTCTTGATCAACCAGATGCTCCTCTAGCTTGACATATACACATGTGTTCAAATGTTTTGTACAAAAGATATCATTGTTGTTGCTCATGAGGAAGGGATATTACACTATCAGTTGATTTAAGCTACATCTGCAGTTTTGATTGCAATGCATGAATCTTGCGTATCTTGCATCTACTATTCCTCCCTGATGGTAAATCAAGCAAATTTTAAAATTTTATAGTTAATTAAGTAAAATAGTGTAAGCTTGTTGACATGCAGCTGTTGTGAGGAAATTTTCCGTGCCCGCCGTCGCTGTGAACCCTGTCGGTTCCCTGTCATCGGCTGTGGACCTATGGCGTTCCCTGTCGCCGGCTGTGGACCTATAGCGTTTAGTTGTAGCTCGTTGTAGGCTAGAGGTTGGTGGTAGCGTGTGCGTGCTGCAGCTGTCGCAGCCAGGCTATGGGGGCTGAATATTGGCTCATCCAGGCGGTGCGGTGAGTCTTCTTTTTACCATGTTTTGGTCGGCCCAGAGTTGTATATCCCATTTTTCATCGTCTCTGAACTACTAGCGGTTTTCTCATTCTTTTTTTCCTGATCAGTTTATTTATGGTATCTCTGGTAAGTTTTATTGTCTACCACTACATGCTCTTTTTTTTCTTGCAACAACTAATAGGGTTAGAAATACAAACATGAAACACGAAATTGTTAAGAAACAATAGTATGTGACGAGCACGAGTCTCCTTTGATAGGAAGTTATCATCACCATTGCTTTATAGAGTAGTTTTGAAGTTGTCTGCTGGTCCAATGTATTGCTTATTTCAGTTTTTTTGTAAAGGACGGATTGGGGAAGTCAGGGCGAGGCATCGTGGTGGTGGTGGTGGTGGTGCTTGAGGGTGGGAGACTCCTCGGGGAGGAGATTGTGGTTTCAGGTGACCAAACCAGAGCAGATGGGGTCAAGCATGGGGTTGTGGACGGGCTGGATCATCAGATTGACTCGGTTCCGTCGCACCAGAGGGGAAGAAGACAACTTCTGTGCGATTCAGAAAATTGAGTGCTTGGATGGTTATTTGTGAAATTAAAGCAACTTGTGTTCTGCTTTTTTGTGTGGGTTAGTTTAAACCCGAATTATGTGAGATTGCAAAAAAAAAAACATTGTGAAAGAGAAAAGCTAGGACGTGTATCATTTTACTTCTTGACATATTTTAGAGTTCATACAATGTCGTCTTGTATCAAGATCTACAATGTCATCTTGTATAAAGATCTCTTTATACACGTATATCGAGTTAGGAGGTTTGTTATGAGTTGATCTCTCAGCTAACATGCGATGCTTAAAAAATAAAGAGAGGAAAACATAGTCTCCTTTATGGCTTTAGAATTGTGATATTATTTTAAAATTGTTAGATACAGATTAAAGGTAAGAACTGAAGCTAACATGATTATATTACTATTATAGAATATATGCGATGAGATTCTGAAGCAACGCACAACACTGCTATGATAGCTCAGAACCCCGGTGTGGAACATACCGCGGAACAGTAATAAAAAGACCTAGAACTTAGAACCACCTTATATGCACAATATTGCTATCTTGTTATTTCGTTCGGTATTATTATGTTATAGTATATTATAATATCTTTAATTTGTTTTAAGTTTTTTAGTGAGTTGTGTATTATGTATGTGCAATAAGAAATAAAATTTGAGGATCCGTGGCAACGCACGGGCATTTGTACTAGTATATATAAAAGCTACAAGCTTATTGCCTTGCTCTCATGGCTCCGGGTACTGTTCATGCGTGCGCATGAACATTACTCCCGTTTGTAGTTTTTTTAACTTTTATTTTTATGTTTCAATAATAATTTTTTGGCAGTAATTCGTCTGTCGAAATAATCAAATTTTGGTGTAATTTATCGTCAGCAGAAACACTTAATTTCCGCTGTAATTTATCGCATGTCGATATCAACTAGTATAGTAGCTGTAATTTATTGCGTGTCGATATCAACTAGTATAGTAATTCTTTCAGGGTGCATATTTGTACGATGTTAATTTCTCAAGCGTGCATAAGCGCGATAATTTTTATACAAATTTTCAATCTCAACCGTAGTTCTGGAAGATAATTACCATACAATAATTCTTCATCGGTGCATAATAATTCATACTCAATATAAAAGCTATAATCTTCGTCTGCCTCCTCATGCCTCCGGGTACCGTTCATGCGCTCGTATGAATAGTACTCCGGTTTGTGATTTTTTGCAACATTAACTTCGGAGTAATTTGTCTCTAGTAGAAATGTTCAACTTGCCCATAATTTATCGCTTGTTGATGTCAACTAGTATAGTAGTTCTTTTAGGAAGCATATTTGTGCGATGGTAATTTCTCAACGGTGCATAAGCGTGCTAATTTTACATGAATTTTCAATCTCAACTATAGTTCTAGACGACAATTACTAGTCAGTAATTCTTCACCGGTACGTAATTTTTCGGCAGTAATTCATAAAAAATCAGCATTCATAGTATTTTTTAACAATGGAAAATGAAGTTCTACCCTTTTACGGTGCTGCCTACACCACCTTCCGTCTCCTATTTTACCGGGAAGAATACTGCTGCCGCTTTTCCTAGTCTCATTGGTACCTTGTGTGTGACACCTTTTTAGACAAATAATTAGACACAAACTCCAATTTAATGTTAGAACTTTCACCGGGATTTTTTTACTATTTAATAGAAATTAACTAGTAATATGGCTCAATCAATGCACTTCTTTGCTGATATAAATTGAATAATTTGGATTACTAGTTGCCGATTGTAGTAAGAAGCTTGAAGCAAATGACCTCTTGCCTAGGTACCTTGACGAGGACCTTCCTTACCTTCCTCAACTGCTCACCATCCATGTTGCAGTTGTCACTTGTGTGAACTATAACACCGGTTCTGTCTACCTAGCATCACTAATATATATTTGTTAATTTCTATGCAAATATAACTAAACCGGTCTTATATAAATTACATGTTCTTCAAATCTTGTTTACAAAAATTCTTTCGGGTACTGATAATACTTTGGTGTGACGGTAAATAACACACACCTTTGAGCTAAAAAATTGCGTAACCGTATTCCTTTTTTGAGTACAATCGGTATGATTAAACAGTTGCAAAAAAAGTAACGAAGCATTGCAAACCACTGGGGACGGAGCCGAATTAATTTCCAAACAAGAAGAAACAGCAGCCATTAGTCAGGGAGTGGCAAGTAGTTGGAAACCTAGCTAGACTTGGTCCATGGGGACCGTAGATATATGTTTGTTGGCTAGCTAGCCCTGCACTAACTCTATATAAGGTCCTTAGCCCCCGTTCTATGTTTTCCATCTGAGGCGTTCTTCTCCAATTATACTGTGAGACACTAGCTTGCAGTTGGTGTACACACTCGTGAGATTGCAGCCCTCATCTCTGCGTTCTGGTATTTAGGTACGCTAGATCCTCTACTTAAAGTTGGTGCAATGGATTCATTGATTTTAGCTCCGGTATAGAGCTATGCTCCCGAGTAATATTTTCATTGATTTAAATGTTTGCCCTTTCGTAGCACTAGCAAGGGAGTTCTACCGAAACAAGGCATATGGTATTCTCTAACTCATATTCCTGTTGATGCAGGATATAATAAGCAATACCATGGACTTTCCAAGTAGCAACACTTTGGGCTACGTTGTGGCTCTTCTTTTCATCATTGTGTTATCCACAAAGATTTCAAGGGCAAGATCTCCACAGCGTCAAAGTCATCTTCCACCTAGAGTAGGTGGGATTACCCTCCTAGCACAATTACCTACCCTCCTGAAGAAAGGCCTGCCTGCTGTGCTCAATGATCTATATTTGAAGTATGGCAGTGTATTCATGGTAAGACCCTTTGGACTAAATGTAACTCTGTTGATCGGGCCTGAGGTCACGGGTCATTTCTTTCAAGGCTTGGAATCAGAAATTAGCCATGGAAATCTGTTTGAGTTCACGGTGCCCATGTTCGGCAATACGGTTTTCTATGGCCGAGACAGTGCTACTCGTGTTGAACAGACCCGCTTCCACATTGAAGCGCTGAAGCCATCAAGCTTGAGCAGGCATGTTTCACCCATGATACAAGAAGTGGAGGTGCGTACCTATTCTGATAAGCATGCATTTAACATCGAAGAATATATTGAAAAAAATGTGAGGAAACTAGCCACTTGGCGCAACACAACATAGAAGTTGACAAGAAAAAAATCTGCTGTGCCCCGGCAACTTTGATTTTTTTTTTAAAGCATGGCTGACGTCCATGCTTCGGATGAGAGGCTACCGGGGGCGTCACGCTGGGGTGACATTTTCTATAACTTCGCCTGCTTAGCTGGCTACCTTAGGACGACCTTGACCTTTCCTTCATGGAAACGATGCTAGTACATCGACGCTTATATAGAGGTTTCAGAAAAGCGCACTGATATCTCGTTTCTATGTACGCAGGGATACTTTGCCAAATGGGGAAAGGAGGGCATAGTCAATCTGAAGTTTGAGTTCGAGCAGATACTCATGCTGATATCAAGCCGATGTTTACTCGGAAAGGAGGTCCGGGAAAACATGTTTGACGAGGTCAACGCACTGCTTCGTGATCTCGGAAGTGGTGTGTCCTTGATTAATTTCTTATATCCGTATCTCCCAACTCCAGCAAACCGCCGGCGTGATAGAGCACGCATCAGACTAACTGAAATACTATCTGATGTGGTGGAGTCCCGTAAGAGATCTGGTGCAGTCGAGGAGGACACACTGCAGAAATTGATTGACTCCAAGTATAAAGATGGCCAATCTACAACAGTGGAAGAGGTAGCGGGATTGATTATTGGCTTGCTATTTGCAGGAGAACATACAAGCTCTATCTCAAGTACTTGGACCGGAGCTTGTCTACTCAGCCATCCGATATTCTTGAGGGCCGCCGTTGAGGAGCAAGAGCAAATCACCAAGAAACACAAGGACAAGCTAGACTACAACGTCCTTTTAGAGATGGACATACTTCATAGTTGCATCAAAGAGGCGGTAAGGCTCCACCCACCTATACCACTGCTAGTTCGCAAGGCACATAAGAACTTCAGGGTGATGACGAAAGAGGGAAAACAATATGAGATCCCGCAAGAGCACATCGTAGCTAGTCCTACTGTAGTGAACAATAGTATTCCATATATCTACAAGGACCCTGAGTTATATGACCCATACCGGTTTGGCTCCGAAAGAAGAGAGGACAAAGTCGGTGGAAAGTTTTCTTATTCAACATTTGGTGGTGGTCGGCATGTTTGCATCGGTGAGGCATACGCTTACATGCAAATTAAAGTTATATGGAGCCATCTTCTCAGGAACTTTGACCTGGAATTGATCTCTACTTTCCCCAAGACAGACTCAAGAAAATTCCTGGCAGAGCCAGAAGGAAATATACTTGTAAAATACAGGAGAAATGATTTTCTGTAATCACTTGGTTGATATACTTATGTGCAACCAATTTGCGTATGTACCCATGTTATATATAATTTCCATGTAATCGTGTGTGTGTGTATGTTGATAATTTGTACTGAGAGATGGATGCAAGGGTTATTGGTGAACTAGATAGGTCCATTGTTATGTCCACCAAGAAATAAATAGTTCTAAGTTTTATACTTCTCTCTATATTGTGTAATTTTACGAATTTCCATTTGTCAATTCGAATAAATTATAGATGTTACTCAGCACACTGTGCATACACAGATTTCATTTCATTCATTTCCATACTAACGTTGACGATGAGGAAGCTAGACAAAATAATATGGTTTCAAAATCGAGCATTTCCATATGTGCCACGTCATCGGGTAAACTTTTCTACAGACTCTAGTATGACCACCACTGCTCGTATCAGCGGTAGTACCATGTGTCTAAAGGTGAAAAAGCGAAAGGGAAAAAGAATTCGGGGGCTATGGCCGCACCCGATGAGATGGAAATAGACACAACCGCGATAGAAGTAACAAGGAATGTCATGATGGTGGAACTTACACGGATGCAGCCATACATAGCATATCTGCTAAATAAAGAGTTGTCATATAACCAAGTCGAAGCACGAAGGATTGCGTGACGCTCCAAAGCTTTTCAGATGGTAAAAGGTGAATTATATAAAAGGAGCATCATAGGCATCCTTCAGCAGTGCATCACACCCATAGAAGGGCAAGCTATCCTCAAGGACATACATGAAAGGATCTGTGGTCGTCACACAGGTTATCGAGTAATAATAGCCAAATCTTTTAGAGTAGAGTTCTACTGGTTAACTGTTGTGGAAGACGCTAAGGAGATTGTTAAAACCAGCGAGGGGTGCCAGATGTTTGCCAAGAAACCTCAGCACCGGCAATAGAGATGATGTCGATACATTTAGCATGGCCCTTCGCTGGGTGGGGCTTGGATATGGTTGGAAAATTACACAAATCTTCTCATGGAGGACATGTTTATTTGCTTGTAGCAGTCGATAAATTTACAAAACGGATTGAAGCAAAACTAGTTACAAAGGTGATGGCTGTGAAATACGCCACTTTTTCTCACGTTTAAAACCTTAGCTAATTGAATAAATTGACTAAGTTTACCTCTCAACTTGACACTAATGACTAATTAATGCAAAGATGTGTAATCTCTTCTATTTTTGAATGGTGTGTAGGAAATCACATCATAATGACAAATAGACCTGCAATTACTTAATAAAATCGCGTCAGGAGTACGACAAAGTTGATTACGCTCGAAGAGACGGTTCTAGGGACTTTAACGAGCATCGGTACGGGCAAGCCTGCCCGTACCATGTGTCGCAGCCTTCCTTAGGTTTCGTGAAGGATCCGACGCCAAAAAGAGAGTCATTCATCGCCAAACAGAGCCGTCATCCATCAGATCCATCTGCACCACACGAAGGAGATCCACCACCATAGTTCATCCATTCCATCTCCAATCTCCTCCATAGCTGTAGCCATCACCATTGTAATAGAGATCTTCTTGAGAATTGACGACCATTGTAAGAATATTGTGATTTCAATCTACGTATTTGCCCCAATGATTTCTATCTTTGTTATTGATCATGATATTTTGTGTGAGTCGTCCTCACGGGTTGCGGGTTGGGTGAATCCTCGCAGTGTTTATGTGCATCTAATATTATTACATGTGTAAGGATTGAATATGAGTTTTGCAATCTTCTATCCTTGTCTCTTTGCCTCATTTCGATGATCTGCAGGTACCTATATCATTCGGATTGATCAAGGGAAGATGTGGGATGAGTGGAGAATGAAACTTCAGTGACGAAAGGGGAAAATAACGATACATGTTTAGTGATTCATTCGGGATCATGGCATAATCATCTAGCTCAATGCTTTGGTCGGTATTCATATGCTGAATAATTGTTGTTGCTCTTGGCTGTGAGGACAGTGGTTGGACCAAGAGGCTCTTGTCACCTCTAGCTTTAGGGGCAAGAGTATTTACGGATGTGCTACTCACAAATCTCTTATCTCTACTTTATTTGTTATATATATGCGCTTCAATTATATACGTATGCATAGCTGTAGGAGAAACCTTAACCCTTTCCTATTTCCATCATTGAACACAACCCCCTTAGAATTAAACTAGAAAGGTCCGGTATCCATTAAGTAAAATTAACTATCAAGTCTTGTAGACGTTTCCTTTACACCATTTTAGCAGTGCTTCCAGATCGAAGGTATCAAATGGCCGAGGCAACGGAGGCGGTGAACTTTGTGGAGTCAATTGTCTTCCGCTTCGGCGTGCCTCATAGTCTCATCACGGATAATGACTCTAACTTCACTTTAGGAGAGTTCAAGGAGTTTTGCGATAAGCTTGACATCCGAGCTGAAATTTGCCTCAGTGGCGCAACCGCAGAAAAAATGACAAGTTGAAAAGCCAATAGGCTCATATGCATTGGCATTAAGAAACGGTTGCTAACACCTTAAAAGAGGGCCAATGGCGCTTGGATCGAAGAACTCCCCTCCGTCCTGTGGAGTTTACGAACAACTCCAAACACATCTACGGAAGAAACCCCTTTCTTCATGGTCCATGGTGCCGAAGCCGTGCTTCCAGTCGAAATTACACACGACGCTCCTAGAGTCGCAAAATATGAAGAGTTTGCATCGAACAAAGCACTCGAAGATGACATAGACGTACTGGATGAAGCCAGCGATGTGCCACTTGCCCGGGCAACATCATCTCAGCAGAATCTGAGAAATTACCACAGTCATCGACTAAGACCTCGATCTTTTGAGGTATGTGACTTAGTCCTTTGATTGTAGCAAGAAAAACATCGAAAGGTCGAGTCTCCATGGATAGGGCCCTATATCATTACAGAAGTAATCCCTGGAGGATTATACCGGATTAAGGATAAGAAAACGGTTCGAGATGGAACAAAACCCATGGAAGGTCCAGCATCTACGTCGGTTCTAAGCATAAGTACTTAGCTTTCGTATTGATGAATAATGCCCATGGCCAGTCTTCTCAGCCAAGCAGTTTATATTACTTACAAATCAAGCTTGTTAGCCATGATATCGAGTCCGTCGCCCTATGGGCCTTCGGTTGAGTCCAATCGATCATACTATATCTTCGTATTTCATCATTAAGAAAGATAAAATTTTCTATCATGATGTTATTTCAATTATTTTACACCCGATACCCAGGGGCTTTGATTCAATGGTTCACTAATGAAACACACCCGAATAACTCGGTGGCTGGATACATTTTCAATAGCGTCTTGGCCTGAGTAGTAAAACATGGATTTAAGCAAAAAAGACATCGATATAAAAGACAAAAATGCCTTACGCATTGGTAAAAGTTACACAAGTTGTTTATAAAATCACGCTATATTACATATACGCAATCGTGGAACTGTATTACTTACAAATTTATGGCGTAGTTGTTTTTTACACCATCCTCATCAACATAAGTAAGCACAATCTTAGCAATGAAAAACCTCAAAGAAATGCTTCGAGCCTTCACACAATCTGATTTAGTTTGTTATTTATCACATGATGCACAGGTTTATTAAAATTATGCATGTCAATGCACCTGATGTGACATTAAGTTTAATTTTTCTCGAGTTAATAATTTATGTGATGATAACAACTTGATGTTTATAAGTCACTCTGTATGCACAAAATCTGATTTGCTTTGTTATTTATGGCATGATGCACAAGTTTATTTAAAAATGATGCAATGTCAATGCACCTGATGAAACATAAACTTCAATTTTTCTTAGGTTAATAATTTATGTGATGATAACAACTGACGTTTATAAGTCACTCTGTACGTTTCTATGGTCATGCAAAGAATCTGATTTGCTTTGTTATTTATCGCATGGTGCACAAGTTTAATAATTTATGTGATGGTGACAACTTGATGCTTATAAGTCACTCTGTATGTTTCTATGGTCATTCACACAATCTGATTTGCTTTGTTATTTATCGTATGATGCACAAGCTTATTAAAAAATGATGCAATGTCAATGCATCTGATGTGACATCAACTTCAATTTTTCTCGGGTTAATAATTTATGTGATGATAACAACTTGATGTTTATAAGTCACTCTGTACGTTTCTATGGTCATGCACAGAATCTGATTTGATTTGTTATTCATCACATGGTGCACAAATTTAATAATTTATGTGACGGTAACAACTTGATGTTTATAAGTCACTCTGTACGTTTGTATGTTGATTCACACAATCTGATTTGCTTTGTTATTTGCCGCATGGTGCACAAGTTTATTAAAAAATGATGCAATGTCAATGCACCTGATGTGACAGTAATTTTATTTTTCTCGGGTTAATAATTTATGTGATGACAACAACTTGATGTTTATAAGTCACTCTGTACGTTTCTATGGTCATACACACAATCTGATTTTCTTTGTTATTTATCGCATGGTGCATAAGTTTATTAATTTATGTGATGATAACAACTTGATGTTTATAAGTCACTATGTACGGTTCTATGGTGATTCACACAATCTGATTTGCTTTGTTATTTATCGCATGATCCACAAGTTTATTAAAAATGATGCAATATCAATGCACCTAACGTGACATCAACTTTAATTTTTCTCGGGTTAATAATTTATGTGATGATAACAACTTGATGTTTGTAAGTCACTCTGTACTTTTCTATGTACATGCACATAATCTGATTTGCTTTATTATTTATCACATGATGCACAAGTTTAATAGTATATGTGATGATAACAACTTGATGTTTATAAGTCAGTCAATACATTTCTATGGTGATTCACACAATCTGATTTGATTTGTTATTTATCGCATGATGCAAAAATTTATTAAAAATTATGCAATGTCAATGCACCTGATGTGAAATCAACTTTAATTTTTGTCGGGTTAATAATTTATGTGATGATAACAGCTTGATGTTTATAAGTCACTATGTACGTTTCTATGATCATGCAAAAAAATCTGATTTGCTTTATTATTTATCACATGGTGCACAAATATAATTATTTATGTGATGATAACAACTTCATGTTTATAAGTCACTTTGTGCGTTTCTATGGTCGTGCAAAAAATCTAATTTGCTTTGTTATTTATCACATGGTGCACAAGTTTAATAATTTATGTGATGATAATAACTTGCTGTTTATAAGTCACTATGGTCATTCACACAATCTGATTTGCTTTGTTATTTATCGCATGCTGCACAAGTTTATTAGAAATAATGCAATGCCAATGCATCTGATGTGACATCAACTTTAAGTTTTCTCGGGTTAATAATTTATGTGACGATAACAACTTCATATTTATAAGTCACTATGTACGTTTCTATGGTCATGCACATAATCTGATTTGCTTTTATTCATCACATGGTGCACAAGTTTATTAAAAATGATGTAATGTCAACGCACTAGGTGACATGGCCCTCCGGGTTTAGTCGTGATAGATGTAACGTAACCTTTTATTTTCTGCTATCTCGTGCTGCCTTTACTTTTAAATCTCGTTTATATAAATTATTTTGTGTACCGATATACTTTGGTGTTACGATATATAACACACATGGATTAGCTCGCCCACTTGCTTCAAACATGGGTGCAAATAATATATGTATTTAACAGTCAATTGTTTGAATTACATATACACAAGTCCCTGAAATGCACATATAAAGATGGAACATGATTATTTTGTTTTGAAATATATATCATTTTTTTCATACATTTTATCTATTTTACCATCCACAAGGTAACCATGAACAACGGATTGTATTAGTTACATAAAGGTCACTTCTTATAACATCATTGACACCCTCTGTGTGCCAACTTGTTAGACATATTAGTACACACAGACTATCATTAGTGCTCACTACAAGAAAAGTTGCCATGGCCGACGGATTGAAAGTCGGGCCGAGGTTGCGGATGCACCATCCTCGATGATTTTTGCTCTCTCTGTGGTGCATGTAAAAACAAAATCTCGTTTTTGAGGCCATCTAGCCCGGCGTTAACGTGGAAAACATTGCCTATGGTGGCAGGTGACGTGGTGCATGATGAATTCTTGGGTGCACCGGCCAAGTCAACATAAATCCTCACCGCCCAGGGATGTAGGGCCTAGATGGCAGCGTCTCTAGCGATGATTTTCTCGATCACGCCATCTCGTTCACGTTCTCCAATCGAGCCATTTACGCTGCAGGCTCATGAGTCCCGCATGTCATCCTCTCCGAACGATAAAGGTTTCTTTTATTGATTTTTTTTGACCCCTTGAAATTTGGTCACTTGCCTTTTCTTTCGATCTCATGCCGCCTTTGAAACATTGAGGACGTTGTTGAATCATGGGTCCCACATGTCAGCCTCTATGAATAATAAAATTTTCTTTTCTTGGATTATTTTTAGCAGCTGATATTTGGTCACTTTTCTTTTTCTTTCGATCTCATGCCGCCTTTGAAACATTGAGGATGTTGCCGGATCATGGATCCCACATGTTAGCCTCTATGAACAATAAACCTTTTCTTTCTTGGAGTTATTTTTTACTCCTAATTTCTGGTTATTTGCCTTTTTATTTTGATCCCCTGTCGCCTTTGAAACGTAGAGGACGTTGCTGTAAAATGGGACCCGCATTTCATCATCTTTGTACAATAAAGTTTCTATTCTTGGATCATTTTTGGCACCTGATATTTGGTCATTTTCCTTTTTCTTTCGATCTCATGCCGCCTTTGAAACTTCCAGACCGCTCCGCTGAAATAGGTCCCACATGTCAGCCTCTATGAACAATAATGCTTCTTTTCTTGGATTTTTTGGACCCCGTGATTTTGGGCTACTTATTTCGCCTTTGAAACGTAGAGGACGTTGCTGGCTCATGGGTCCCACATGTCATCCTCTATGAACAACGATGTTTCTTTTTCTTGGATTTTTTTACCCCCTGATTTTTGGCTATTTATTTTTCTTTCGATCCCGTGCCGCCTTGGAAATGGTGAGACCGCTCCTGCAAAATGGGACCAATTTGGCATCCTCTATGTACAATAAAATTTGCTTTTCTTGGATTATTTTTGGCACCTCATATTTGATCACTTTCCTTTGTCTTTTCATGAAGATACCCCGCTCCGCAACAATCATAGAAGCTCAGCGCAGATGGATGAAGGATCCCGGTCAATGGATTAAGGAAGTATTATGTGTAGGGGCCCAGTCCCACTGCATCTGCTGGCAGGGGTCATGAGCAGTTTGACTCTGATAGCTTCCTTGATCCTGATGTTGAATTCAGTGATGCGAGCAAGTTTTCCTTTGGACGAGTTGTCCACGCTATCATCCGCATTTGTTATCTTTCTAGACTCTTTTGGATGTGTGTTGTTTTCTGACATGATCTTTGTATGTATGCTATTCAGATGCAACCGCACTATCTACTGTTGTCAAGCGTAAAAGGAAGGGTAAAGGGCTGGAGAAGATTACCCAAGGGTTGGGAGCCAAGTTTACCATTGAGATTCCCGAAGGGATGAAACGTCCTAAGAAGCCTTTGTCGGCTGCCAAGTTTGCATTGGAGGGTGGATTGATTGCAAGAGACCAGATGCTAGTCTTTTCGCATTTCAATGTGTACAAGAAGGACAAGAATATGTTTCCCAACTTCATTGGGAAAGTGGGGGTAATCTTCTTGATCACCATTTGATTGGTTAACTAATATGAGTGCTTGCTCTGATTGTTAAAAGCTCATGATAACTAACTTTGTGTCATTTCCCTTGTTTGCTTTGTAGGCAAATTTCAACATGGACACTGAGTCGGATGTCATCAAGAATGCTTGATGTGACATCCTGAAGAACGTGATGAAGAACAGGCGCTACGTCCTCAAGAGGTATTATTTTGACAAAATGCCAACAAATGAAGACAGCATCAAGTCCCCTGCTAAGGGTGCCTCAGATGAAGAATGGCAAGCTCTCATTGCTCTGTGGGAAACCCCAAAACACAGGGTATGTTTTTTACTTCAGTGAAAGAAATGTATGCATATTGTTGTGACAGGGTATCTTTGTATGTATGCCAGACATATTTCTCATCTTTATACTATGCATATTGCTGGATAGCTTACATAATTGTGCGCATCTGCAGACTACATGTATGAAGAACAAGGACAATCGTTCGGCGGTCAAATTTTCCTAGAAGACTGGCTCTCGGATCTATGCAGCTCATGTGTATGCAACTATAAGAACCCTCTTTCAGAATTTCCTTTTGCAATTTACTCTTGTCTCCACAAGCTTATGTTCTGATTCTTGGTGAACATCATTTCCAGAGGGAGGAGAGCAATGGTGAAGAGCTTGATGCAATTGACCTTTTTAAGGTGACCCATCACAACAAGAAGGATGGTTTCTCTGAGGAAGCTAAAGCTGCAATAGTAAGTGACTTGTGCATTTCACAAGTTTGAACCATTCTTGCACAATTGTACAGGTGTGAACCATTCTTTTGGAAAATGATGTCTAGGCCGCTATGGAAGCTGAGATGGTTATTCCTTTGCCAGAAGGCGCACCGCCAAAGTCTAATGTTGAGGTCGTTGCGAAAGTTCTTACCAAAGAGTGCCCAAAAAGCACATTCCTAAAAAACATTGGTATTCGGTCCGGTTACGGTACCAAGCCAAGCTGCAGCTGTTGTATCTTCTCAAGTTCTTGCTCTGGAAGATCAGCTCAAGAGATCGCAGGACGAGAGTGCAGAAATGAAAGCGGAGCTGGCTGCCATGAAGAAGAAGTCAGAGGAAGAATTGGCTGCCATCAAGAAGAAGGCGGATGCTGCTGAAGCCGCACAGGCTGAACGCGACAAGGATTACCAGGCGCTTCTCAAGAGGACTGAAGAAAACGATGCGAGGGTTGCTGATACGTCCAAAACGTATCTACTTTCCCGAACACTTTTGCTATTGTTTTGCCTCTAATTTGTGTGTTTTGGATACAACTAACACGGACTAACGCTCGTTTTCGACGAGAATTGCCCTGGTGTCTTATTTTTGTGCAGAAAATCAACTTTCAGGAAAATCCACGGAAATAATTGCAATGGGCCTATTTTTACAGAAGACCCACGGAGCCAGAAGACGAGACGGAGGGGAGCCACGAGGCGCGCACACCATGTGGCGGCGCGGTGGGCCCACGGCCGCTCCGCCACATGGGGACGCCGCCTCGGCCAGCCCCAGGCGCCCCCCTCTAGACTACTTAAAGCCCTTGACCTAAAAACGCACGGGGGTTCGACCAATCTGCCAGAAGACATCCAGAACTCCGCCGCCATCGAAAACCCTATTTCGGGACCAGAAACTCCGTTCTGGCACCGTGCCGGGACGGGGAATTGGAGGATATCATCGCCATCATCGCCACCGACGCCTCTCCATCGACCATCCAAGTTTCCCCCATCCATGTGTGAGTAAATCCCCGCTGTAGGCTGAAGGGGATGGTAGGGATTGGATGAGATTGTTCATGTAATAGACATAAGATTGTTAGGGCATGGTGCCTAGTATCCGTTGTTGGTACTTTTATGATATTGTTGCAACTTGTTATGCTTAATGCTTGTCACTAGGGCCCGAGTGCCATGATTTCAGATCTGAACATGTTATTGATTCATGATGATATTCATTGTTTTATGATCTTACCTGCAAGTTGTATACACATATTGTCGTCCGGAACCCGAGGCCCCAAAGTGACGAAATTGGGACAACCGGAGGGGAAGGCTGTGATATGAGGATCACATGTGTTCACGGAGTGTTAATGCTTTGCTCCGGTACTCTATTAAAAGGAGTACCTTAATTACCGAGTAGTTTCCCTAGAGGCCCGGCTGCCACCGGCTGGTAGGACAAAAGATGTTGTGCAAGTTTCTCATTGCGAGCACGTACGACTATATACGGAACACATGCCTATGGTTATTTAGTACTTGGATACTTGTTTTATTATTATCCGCAAATGCCTAGTCTTGATTATTACATGAGTTATCTTATCCATGCAGCGCTCGTTCATCCATCCCTATGCCTACGGTATTTTAATCCTCGCTGTTTACTATAATCACTAGTGCTGTCTTTATTACACTGCTTGCTTATATTTCACTACCGCTATCGCTATAAAGCTGTTGCTACCGATAAACTATTGCGAGCAAGTCCGTTTCCAGTGCAGGTGACACTACTAGGAAAAGGCCTAGCCGTAACACCGCCGACGGTGGCGCACCATGACTGTCGTGCGCCACTACTACTTAGCAGTGGCACACCACAAAACGGTGGGCCACTATTACAGGAGTAGTAGTGGCGCACCTTGATTGCGGTGCGCCATAACTAAGTGCTGACAGGAGGCCAGCTCCTCCCCCAACCTAGTAGTGGCGCACGTCTGTGGGGTGCGCCACTGCTAAATTGCTTACCTATGGCGCACGTTGGTGAGGTGCGCCACTGCTAGGAGGTGTCCAGAGCCCCTTTAGAGATGATAGGCTTAGCAATGGCGCACTGCAGGTGGTGCGCCACTGCTACATAGCTTACCTATGGCGCATGGCATGAGGTGTGCCACTGCTAGGAGGTGGCCAGAGCCCCTTTAGAGATGAGAGGCTTAGCAGTGGCGCACCACTTAGCAGTGCGCCATTGCTATGTCACCCTAGCAGTGGCGCACGGCTAGGTGGTGCGCCACTGCTAACCTGGGGCCATTTCCTGCTTTTCACCCTCCACTCACATGTGCCACCCACTTTCCCCAAACACTCTTCCACCACCACCTCCCACCAAATCTGGATCTGGTCGTGTTGCCCCTCCTTCCCACCTCATTTTCACCTCTTCATTCACCAAAATTAAGTTGGTAAACTTAATTTTCTTCATAGGTAAGTAATGGTGAAGCTTTCTTAGCTCAATACCCTACTCAATCTCAACTTTTTACCTCATCCAACACTCTAGGTCTCGCCGTATCGGTAACTTTGTTGGTTTTATGCTTTGTGTGTGACCGGTTCCGATCGTCTTGCACACACACGTGTGTGTGCACATATGTTATGCGAAGCTCGATCATGTGTTGTGTGCATGCGCGAAAAGCGTCACGTGCATGTGTGTTGTATGCGAAGCCTCCACATGTGTTGTATATGCAAAGCCTCCACACATGTGTTACATGTTTTTGTTTGCAGGGATTTGAAATGCGATGGAGTTGCCAATATTTTGCTGAAACGTTGATTCATTTCCGTTTCGGCGAATAGTGGGCATACTACGCATATACATATGTCCTATTTTTAGGGAAGGTCATGCCAAAATTTTCTTTTGGTATGCTAAGATATCCATTTTCTCTATACCCGCAGGCGACCATGGTCCGCATGATGAGCGAAGGTGTTGTGGCTAGGTTTTTGAAAGCCGCCACAGCCGAGATGATTAGAAATAACCAAAAGGAGATAAGATGTCCGTGTCGAAGATGCAAGCTGACGAGCCTTATGGACCCTAAAGCCGATATGGTGCGGGACCACCTTCTCATGCGTGGTTTCATGGATGGCTATCGGTGGGAAGGCGACGAAGATGATTATGAATTTGTCCATGGGATTTCAACAAGAAATAAGGAAGGAGGTGATCAGGATGTAGAAGATCTCGGACATGATCAGGATGTAAAAGATCCCGGAGATGATCATGATCACAATGTAGGAGATTCTGGACCTGATGATGAGGAAGATCAAGATGGAGGTCATCATGACGATCATGAAGATGAAGACGATGGACCATCATCGATGGACTGGGTGCAGGACCCTTATCTTCAAGAGCTGCTTCTCAAGCAGACGAGTAACGCAAGAGCTACCGCCCGAGAGAAAGCCAAGATGGATCAACTGGAGGTAGACGCGGTTACTCCATTGTATGAAGGATGCAGGACGGAGGATACCCGCTCGAAAGTAACGCTCATGGCTCTGGAGATGAAGGTAAAGCACAAAATGACCGACACATCCTTCAATGACAACATGTCATTCTGGCACGAACGTCTTCCCAAAGGTAACACGTGTCCGACTAGTATCGAGGAGGCCAAGAAAATCGTGTGTCCTCTGGATTTACCGCATGTGAAATATCATGTGTGCTTGAACGATTGCATCATTTATCGGAACGAGCACGCGGAGTGTACCATATGTCCGGTGTGCGGCGTCAGTCGGTACAAGAAGGGGAAGAAAGCTCCTCGGAAGGTGGTGTGGTACTTTCCGATCACTCCTCGTCTGCGGCGGTATTTCGCGGATCCTAAGCAAGCAAAGCTAATGCGCTGGCACGCGGAGATGAGGAAGGGAGAAGATGACGCAGATGATCCGGACAAAAAGAAAAATGACAGGATGTTGAGACACCCTTCGGATGCTAGCCAGTGGAATGCATTGAACCTCGAGTACCCGGAATTTGGGGACAATCCTAGGAACATAAGGCCGGGCGCCAGCACCGATGGAGTCATTCCGTTTGGCAGCCGAGCAGCACGCATAGCACCTGGCCCGTGTTTGTGTGGATGTACAACCTCCCCCTGGTTGTGCATGAAGAGGAAGTACATTCAAATGAGTATGCTAATTGAAGGGCCGAAACAACCAGGGAACGACATCAATCCGTATATGGGGCTTCGAAAGAGGAGCTAGCCACGCTATGGGACACGCCTTCCAATACGTGGGACGCCGCCGCGGACGAATATTTCCCTATGAGAGCTGCACTGCTCACGACGGTGCACGACTTTCTAGGTTACGGATATGTCGCAGGGCAGGTGGTCCACGGATTCAATGCATGCGTTAGGTGCATGGACGACACAACGTACCGCCAGCTAGATAGAGATCCCGGGTCCTCGAAAACGGTGTTCATGGGACATCGAAGGTGGCTTCGCGAGGACAACCCATGGAGGAAACGCAAGGATCTGTTCGATGGTCAAGACGAACCCCGAAGACGGCCACGTACGAGAAGCGGCGAGCAAATAGACGAGCTATTGAAAAATTGGAAAGAGTGCCCACCGCCGGGAAAGAAGCGAAAGGCGCCGGAGCCGCTGCTTAAGGTATGGAAGACGAGGTCTGTTTTCTGGGACTTGCCGTGCTCGGAAGATCCTCCGTGTGCCTCACAGCCTTGATGTCATGCACATCACGAAGAACGTGTGCGAGAGTCTTCTTGGTACCCTCCTCAACATGCCAGAGAAGACCAAAGATGGGCCGAAAGCAAGGTACGACTTGCAATCAATTGGGATCAGGGAGGAGCTTCACGCGGGACGCCCTAATGATGATGATGATGACGATGACGATTCGGGATATGTCAATCCATCCAACGTTATTGTTTTGACCAAATCATAAAGTGGCAGTGGCGCACCCCTAGAGGTGCGCTATTGTTAAGCCTCATAGTGGCGCACCACTAGAGGTGCGCTATTGCTAAGTGTGTCTGGGGACTTAGCCAAAAATCCCCTTCTCTTCCCCGTCCCGACCAGATCATCTTCTTCGCCCATTCACCACTGCGCCCTCCTCTCCGCCGGCGACGCCCTGCGCCCATTCACCACTGCGCCCTCCTCTCTGACGCCACCTCACCGGCGACATGAGCGACCAGACCCCCGGCGACGCCCTCCTCTCCTCGCCACCCCAGCGACGCCCTCCTCTGCATCGTCACCGACGCCCCCTCGATCTTGATCTCCGACGTCGCGCAGGTACGTCCCCCTCAATTCACCTCCCCGCCGGCGGCCGCCTCCCCTCGATTCACCTCGATCCCCACCCGCCTCATGTTCTCTCCCCCACGCAGATCCTCTCAAGCTCGCCGCGGAGCAGGAGCAGCACGTCGGCGACCTCGTCTGTGACCCCCTTCGACCTCCGCCCCATCGAGCTGCTGGCCAACCCCGTGCTCACCTGCGCCACCGCGACCGACGCCGGCTACCCCAGCAACTTCGTCGCCAACCTGTTCCTCTACGTGCAGGTGAGCCACCTCCTCCTTCTGTCTTATATTACAAAATTTGACTAAGTTCAGGTTTCTGCATCATTATGCTTCTGCATCAAATGCCTCTCCTTCATAGTTTAGATGAAACAATATAGCTTACTAAATTGACTAGGCAAGATGCTCTGTATATTTTGGAAACATCAAAGCATGAATGAGTGGATGGAACTAATTTCGCACATGTGCAATGTAGATTTCTCCTAACGAGGTGCATAATTGCTGCATACAAATGATTCATGAAAAAATTCTAGTTTGTATGTCTAACACTAAAACACATACAGAAAAAGTAGCCATATTTGCATTTAAGAATTATTACTGGCTTAAATGTGTTATCCTCATAAGACCTAAATACTTCATTCCTGCAAGTTGAGCATAGAACATAAACATTTTTGAGAGAAAAACACAAACATTTGAGTTTAGCTTAGTTTTCTTTAAATGACTTGAGCACTGGCATTCATTGATGCAACATAGCTTGGCCTAATCATTTTGTGATTCTGTTTACGGCAGTTCATGCTAACATGGATAACATAGGGGTTGTCAAGATGCTTAATTGATAGTCTAGTGAAGCAAAAGAAAATTGCTAAGTAACTAGTCTGTGCACCTTATGCAAACCAATTAGGAATTTTGATTTCACAAAAGGTGGTTCTCTGTAGTTCATTGGAGTTCTTTGTTGCAAATGCAGTTAGTTAGTGTAATGCACATCTATTTTGCTATGGTGTAACATGCTACGTGTGCTTTTGATAATACGAATTACTGCCCTGCTAACTGAACCCGAAAGTAATTTACTATCAATTCATTTGATGATAGGTACTGCAGTGCTAACTGAAGCAAAATAATATTGTAG
The DNA here is from genome assembly GCF_022539505.1 of Lolium rigidum. Classification (NCBI taxonomy): domain Eukaryota; kingdom Viridiplantae; phylum Streptophyta; class Magnoliopsida; order Poales; family Poaceae; genus Lolium; species Lolium rigidum. The sequence goes on along the minus strand of NC_061508.1, from coordinate 17,957,986 downwards.
AAGCAATTCTATGACCAAGAAGAATTTATAAGAATCCATTTGAAACATATCCAGAGTACAACTCACTATTGAAACATATGCCTAGGTTACTGAATCTTTGTGAATTTATATCTAGGATGTGTTTTTCCATGCCTAGGTTACTCGATTCATTGTCGAGTGGGCCAAGTACTATTTGATCCTCCCATGAATTTGTATCTCGTTTACTTCTATTTATTTACGACTTCCAGTAACCTTCATAGCTTCTTTGTGTAGGTGCTCTAGTGGCTGCAACCTCGTCGGCACCCTTCATCGACTTGGAGCCGGACCTGCTCGAGCATCGTCGTCTTCTTCCCGGAGCATCGTCGTCTTCTTCCCGGAGGCGGACCTTCTCATTTGTTATTGCTACCGTTGGTAATTGCTTCACGCCTTCTACTTGTGCTGCTATAGCTTGCTGCTGCTAGCTTGGTGCTAGCTGCTAGCTTGCTTGGTGCTGCTAGCTTGCCGCTAGCTTGGTGCTCGCTAGCTTGGTGCTAGCTTGGCTGCTGCTAGCTTGCTGCTACTAGCTTGCTGCTGCTAGCTAGCTTGGTGCTGCTACTAGGTGATGTTGGATGGTGCTACTGGCTGCTCAGCTAGTGTATATGTGCTATGGTGCTCATTGGTGTACATGTGCTATGGTGCTCAGCTGGATTTTTTGGTGTATATGTGCCATGGAGCTCAGCTGGTGGTTTGTTTTGCTAGTGTATATGGTGTCATATTCTTGTGCAGGGATCGACAGAGTTGCCCATTATCGCCGAAATGTTGATTCATTTCCGTTTTGGCGAAACTGGGGCACTCATGTGTCCATAAATTAGCATAGGTCATGCCCAATTTTTCCGTGAAATCTTGCGCTAACTTTATGCATTTTTTCCTACTTAGTTCGAACATGGCCAACAACGAAGAGGCCGGTGGCAGCGGCAGCAAGCCATTCGGATGCTAACCGATGAAATGGAGGTGATGGAGTCACAACCTCGCCGCGACGATGGCGAGGATGATGGCACCGATCCAGAGTACCGAGCGGACGATGCCGCCGAGGATGACACCACTGATGGTGCCGGCGAGGATGACACCACGGATGGTGCCGGCGAGGATGACACCGGCAAACCGAAGAAGCTACGGAGGGAGCGTCGCCCGAATGTGCTCAGCACCGTGAAGCAGACATTCACCGAAGTGAACGCCAGTGGGCATCCAACGGCGCCCCCTGATTTAGTCAAAGGGTATGCTGCCCAACTCGGGTGCATCCTCCGGAGCACGGTCTCGATCAACACCGAGAACCTCAGGCATCCTGACCGAGCGAATTTGCGCACCCTCCTCTTCAAGAAGCTGCACGAACGATACGAGTTCCCGGTGGACTCGCTCGGAAAAGCGTCTCATGCGGAACAAAGTGCACAATGCCGCCCTCACGAAGATGAGCACCGCCCTCGCTAGTTGGAGGAACCGAGTGAAGAAAATGATTAATAGTGGTGAGAGTTACGAGAAGATCAAGGAGTCAAATCCTCGATCACCGAGCAAGACTACGCTGATTTCAAGATCAAGTGCGAGAGCGAGTCAACATCGGATTCTAGTCAGTGGGGGAAGGACATGCAAAAACTGAACTTAGGCACTCACAAACTTGGTCCTGGCGGTTTTAGGGTGGCGCAACCGAAATGGGACGCCGCGGATGAGGAGCGTGTGAAGAACGGCCTCGAGCCCCTCTTCTCGCAATACAAAAACAAGCAAACCAGGAACTTTCTCCGGCCCGGTACCGTATTGACCCGGAAACAAAGGAGCTCACCACCACTCCGGAGGTGAAGCAGTTTGAGGCTCTTCTGGTAAGGAATGAACTCGCTTAATTAGCTCCTTTATGGTTGCATTCTTATTGATGAATCCAAATTTCTAAATGGTTCATGCATGTTCCTCCCGTAGGCTAAGGAGGTTGCTGCGGAAAGTGAAAAGGAAGCTAGTAGCGGCGCGGGGTCCACGAGCTCCTCGCAGGTGTGCCCCTTGGGACAACCCTTTAAATAGGGCGTTGAATGCCCACAAGAAGAGGGATCCATTGAGTAAGCCGACGTCGGCTGGTCGTGTGGTCGGCGAAGGATGCTCTATGAAATGGTCAGAATACTATAAGTCGGGGAAAAAAGGAGAAAAAGGCCACCATCGATGAGAAGGAGGTCGCACATCTCAAGGCACAAGTTGCGCAGATCCCGACATTGGTCGAGGAGCAAGTGCGGCAACAAGTGCAACATATCGTGGAGACCCAATAGAGGATGTAACGACAACAAGTGGAGGACCAAGTGGGCACGACGCTTAGCTCCATCATCCCTACCTTGGTTGCCGGTCTGGATGCGTGGTATAGGGGAGGAAAAAAGGGGCCTCCCCCGGTTCCCAGTTTCACGGGCAGAAACTCCCACAACGTGGAGCCATCGGTGAGTCCGCAGGCGGCAACAATGGTGTCTCCCGTGGTGCCAACCTTGGTGGCTCCCGCGGCGCCAACCTTGGTGTCTCCCGCGGCGCCAACCTTGGTGTCTCCCGCGGCGCCATTACTTCAGCTCAATGCACCCGTCGCTGCGGATAATACGCCGCCCGGCACCGCGCCAACAAGCGGCCACTCCATCACTTGCACGCCCACCGCCGGCGGTGCCTCGACCTTAGCCGAGCTGGACGCCATCACGGTAACCAACCCTCGGCCAATGACTTCCATATCCTTGCCTTTGACTAGCTAGCCATCCCTAACGCCCTACATGTTTTCCTTAGAGCTCCGCCGTCGACGTCCCATGCACTCTCCTGCAGTTTGTGAACGGCGAGTTGATCGATGTTGCCAAGGCCAAAATCGTTCAACCGAGCAACCGTCGCTACACGGTAGACCCATGCAACCCGACGTGTATAGGATTCAACTGGTTCGGGTGCTTAGCGGCTACGACGACGTGCTACCTCCCTTTCAACCCCATGGTGCCGACGAAGATGAGGTCCTTACCCTCCAGCATTGCTTCAATTGGTCCATGGTTTGGCCAAAGAGCCAGATTCGTTTGGGGGCGAGGGACACCACCCCACGTACGAGCACCCCAGCGCGTGCCGGTGCCAAGCCATGGCAAGACCACCCCAACGGTGCCGCCATCAGCCGATGAGGACATGCGGATGGCACAGGATCCGAACGATGGTCCGGACGAGGACAATGACGTTCGCCAACCTGGAGTGCAACTTCGATTTTGGGGTGGACTACGATCTCAGTACCCAACCCTCTCAAGCTGCCGCCGAGGGGAAAACCTATTGCAACAAGCGGCGCCTATTCTGTTCTCAGGAGACGCCTCCAGCTGTCGACTTCACCGAGACTCAGCCGATAGCCGAGGTGAGAAGTGTTATCAGTCCTAACACACTGAAGAAGGCTTGCGAAGAGGAGAATGCAGTCCCAGTAAATACGAAGCCGAAGGGACGGAAAAGAAAGAAGAAGGACGACAAGTCTGCCAGCCCAGCCGACACCTATCCGTGCTCGGGACGGGCCACCAGTGCCCAAGAATATCGAGTCGAGGGTGCATGTGTCGGGTGAGCGGATGCTAATTCAAAGATTGTACGATGCTGCACCCGGTCCTATGCGATCTCTGGTTGACGGTATTCTGTTTATGGAGGAGTGATACGTCTCAAACATATCTATAATTTCTTATGTTCCATGCTAGTTTTATGACAATACCTACATGTTTTGTTCACACTTTATATCGTTTTGATGCGTTTTCCGGAACTAACCTATTGACAAGATGCCGAAGTGCCGGTTCTCGTTTTCTGCTGTTTTTGGTTTCGAAATCCTAGTAAGGAAATATTCTCGGAATTGGACGAAATCAACGCCCAGCATCTTATAATTCCACGAAGCTTCCAGAACACCGGAGAGGCACCAGAGGGGAGCCCTGGTGGCCCCACACGTGTGGGCGGCGCGGCCAGGCTAGGGCCCGCGCCCCTATTGTGTGGCGCCCCGTAACCCTTCCGACTCCGCCTCTTCGCCTATAAGAAGCTCCCTGACCTAAATCTTCGATACGGAAAAGCCACGGTACGAGAAACCTTCCAGAGCCGCCGCCATCGCGAAGCCAAGATTCGGGGGACAGGAGTCTCTGTTTCGGCACGCCGCCGGGACGGGGAAGTGCCCCCGGAAGGCTTCTCCATCGACACCACCACCATCTTCATCACCGCTGCTGTCTCCCATGAGGAGGGAGTAGTTCTCCATCGAGGCTAAGGGCTGTACCGGTAGCTATGTGGTTAATCTCTCTCCTATGTACTTCAATACAATGATCTCATGAGCTGCCTTACATGATTGAGATTCATATGAGTTTTGTATCACTATTCATCTATGTGCTACTCTTGTGATGTTATTAAAGTAGTCTATTCCTCCTTCACGGTGTAATGGTGACAGTGTGTGCATCGTGTAGTACTTGGTGTAGGCTATGATCATAATCTCTTGTAGGTTATGGAGTTAATTATTACTATGATAGTATTGATGTGATTTATTCCCCCTTCATAGTGTAAAGGTGACAGTGTGTGTGCTATGTTAGTACTCGGTTTAAATTGCAAAGATCTATTATGCTCTAAAGGTTACTTAAATATGAATGTCGAATGTTGTGGAGCTTGTTAACTCCGACATTGAGGTGCTCTTGTAGCCCTACACAACGAATGGTGTTCATTATCAAACAAGAGTATATGTAGCACAAAGGAAGAGAACTTATTTATTTATGTGATCAATGTTGAGAGTGTCCACTAGTGAAAGTATGATCCCTAGGCCTTGTTTCCGAATACCGCAATCATCGCTTGTTTACTCGTTTTACCGCATCTTTACTTCCTGCAATATTACTACCATCAATCGCACGCCGGCAAGCACTTTTCACGCGCCGTTACTACTGCTCATATTCATTCATACCACTTGTATTTCACTATCTCTTCGCCGAACTAGTGCACCTATACATCCGACAAGTGTATTAGGTGTGTTGGGGACACAAGAGACTTCTTGTATCGTGATTGCAGGGTTGCTTGAGAGGGATATCTTTGACCTCTTCCTCCCGAGTTCGATAAACCTTGGGTGATCCACTTAAGGGAAACTTGCTCGCTGTTCTACAAACCTCTCGCTCTTGGAGGCCCAACACCGTCTACAAGAATAGAAGCACCCGTAGACATCAAGCACTTTTCCGTACGCCGTTGTCGGGGAGGAAAGGTAAAAGGCACTCATACTCCGGTCCCGGGTAACTAAGTACTTTTCTCGTTGTCGTTGTGTGTGTGCTCGAAGCTATTTCCTTTAGATCCTGCAATTGCATCTTTTTGTTTCTTGTTAAACACTAGTAAGGCATAATGGAAAACATCTCGTGAGCTTTTTAAACTATTTCCCGAGTCAAGACATGAATGGTTTAATGCGAAAATTAAAAAACCTATGGAACCTTATTTGCATGCTAGTAGTAATATTAGTATGAACGCTTTGAACACCATTGTTGATAATGATATAGAAAATTCTAAGCTTGGGGAGGTCGGTTTTGATGAAAATGATCTCTTTAGCCCTCCGGGTATTGAGGAGAAAGTTTATGTTGATTATGATATGCCTCCCATATATGATGATTATAATGATAGTGGTCTTCTGGTGCCACCTACTATGGAGAGTAAATTTTATTATGATGATACTATACCTCCTATATTTGATGATGAGAATAATAATGATAGCTACTTTGTTGAATTTGCTCCCACTACAACTAATAAAATTGATTATGCTTATGTTGGGAGTAGTAATAATTTTATGCATGAGACTCATGATAAGAATGTTTCATTTGATAGTTATATTGTTGAGTTTGTTCATGATGCTACTGAAAATCATTATGAGAGAGGAAAATATGGTTGTAGAAGTTTTCATGTTACTAAAACACCTCTCTATATGCTGAAAATCTTGAAGTTGCGCTTGTCTAGTTTTCTTATGCTTGTTGCATTATGCCTACATGACTTGTTTATTTACAAGATTCCTTTTCATAGAAAGTGGGTTAGGCTTAAAATTTGTTTCATACTTGCTTTTGATGCTCTCTTTTGCTTCAACTCCTATTTCTTGCGAGTGCATCATTGAAATTACTGAGCCCATCTTAATGGCTATAAAGAAAGCACTTCTTGGGAGATAACCCATGTGTTTATTTTACTACAGTACTTTTGTTTTATATTTGAGTCTTGGAAGTTGTTACTACTGTAGCAACCTCTCCTTATCTTATTTTATTGCATTGTTGTGCCAAGTAAAGTCTTTGATAGTAGGGTTGATACTAGATTTGGATTACTCCACAGAAACAGATTTCTTGCTGTCACGAATTTGGGCAGGGTTCTCTGTAGGTAACTCAGAAAAATCTGCCAATTTACGTGCGTGATCCCCAGATATGTACGCAACTTTCATTCAATTTGAGCATTTTCATCTGAGCAAGTCCAGTGCCTCTAAAAAATTCGTCTTTACGGACTGTTCTGTTTTGACAGATTCTGCCTTTTATTTCGCATTGCCTCTTTTGCTGTGTTGGATGGATTTCTTTGTTCCATTAACTTCCAGTAGCTTTGGGCAATGTCCAGAAGTGTTAAGAATGATTGTGTCACCTCTGAACATGTTAAATTTTGATTATGCACTAACCCTCTAATGAGTTTGTTTTAAGTTTGGTGTGGAGGAAGTTTTCAAGGGTCAAGAGAGGAGGATGATATACTATGATCAAGAAGAGTGAAGAGTCTAAGCTTGGGGATGCACCCGTGGTTCATCCCTGCATATTTCAAGAAGACTCAAGCGTCTAAGCTTGGGGATGCCCAAGGCATCCCCTTCTTCATCAACTTATCAGGTTTCTTGTATTGAAACTATATTTTTATTCGGTCACATCTTATGTACTTCACTTCGAGCGTCTGTTTGTTTTTGTTTTGTTTGAATAAATTCATGCTTATGTGGGAGAGAGAGACACGCTCCGCTTTTTCATATGAACACTAGTGTTCTTAGTTCTATCTTTAATGTTCATGGCGGAGTTGAAAACCGCTTCGTTGATTGCTATTTGGTTGGAAACAGAAAATGCTTCATGTGGTAATTGGTATATGGTCTTGAATAATTTGATACTTGGCAATTGTTGTGCTCATATAGATCATGTTTAAGCTCTTGCATCATGTACTTTGCACCTATTAATGAAGAACTACATAGAGCTTGTTAAAATTTGGTTTGCATGATTGGTCTCTCTAAGTCTAGATATTTTCCGGTTAAGGTGTTTGAACAACAAGGAAGACGATGTAAAGTCTTATAATGCTTACAATATGTTCATATGTGAGTCTTGTCTGCACCGTTTTATACTTGAGTTTGCTTCAAACAACCTTGCTAGCCTAGCCTTGTATTGAGAGGAATTCTTCTCGTGCATCCAAATCCTTGAGCCAAAAACTATGCCATTTGTGTCCACCATACCTACCTACTACATGGTATTTCTCCGCCATTCCAAGCAAATACTTCATGTGCTACCTTTAAACAATTCAAAAGCTATTATCTCTTATTTGTGTCAATGTTTTATAGCTCATGAGGAAGTATGTGGTGTTTATCTTTCGATCTTGTCATTTACTTGGACGGACTTTCACCAATGGACTAGTGGCTTCATCCGCTTATCCAATAATTTTGCAAAAAGAGCTGGCAATGGGGTTCCCAACTCCCAATTAATTAACTTGCATTAATAATTCTCTTCACATGCTTTGCCCTCGATTCATCAAGTAAGCAACTTAATTTTGCAAATAGACACTCCTCCATGGTATGTGAATGTTGGAAGGCACCCGAGGATTCGGTTAGCCATGGCTTGTGTAAGCAAAAGGTTGGGGGAGTGTCATCTATAAATAATGAAACTAAAATACATGTGTAAACAAAAGAGAAGAGGGATGATCTACCTTGCTGGTAGAGATAACGTCCTTCATGGGAGCCGCTCTTGAAAGTCTGGTTGATAAGGTAGTTAGAGTACCCATTACCATTCGTTGACAACAACAAACACCTCTCAAAACTTTACTTTTATGCTCTCTATATGATTTCAAAACTTAAAAAGCTCTAGCACATGATTTAATCCCTCGCTTCCCTCTGCGAAGGGCCATTCTTTTACTTTATGTTGAGTCAGTTTACCTACTTCTTTCTATCTTAGAAGCAAACACTTGTATCAACCGTGTGCATTGATTCTTACATGTTTACCTATTGCACTTGTTATATTGCTTTATGTTGACAACTATCCATGAGATATACATGTTACAAGTTGAAAGCAATTGCTGAAACTTAATCATCCTTTGTGTTGCTTCAATGCCTTCTACTTTGAATCTATTGCTTTATGAGTAACTCTTATGCAAGTCCTATTGATGCTTGTCTTGAAAGTACTATTCATGAAAAGTCTTTGTTATATGGTTCAGTTGTTTACTCATCATCTTCATCATTGC